>NC_089839.1:129400887-129628387 GCF_035609145.1 Eleutherodactylus coqui | reverse complement strand
AAGATACTTTACAAGTTACAAATGCTTCCGATTCATCTACCATGCTCATTCTTCAACAATATTAAATCCCTCTTCTCCAGATTCATCTGGAAACATAAGAGACCCTGTATAGCCTATTGCCTGTTGCCCCACAGGAGGGAGAGAGGCAGGATTAATCTACCAGACATGTTTCAATATTACAAGACAATCTAACTAAACAGATGGTTGTAATTTACAAAAGCTTCTAAAAACCAAATTATCAGCTCTTTTGCTAAAGCTTCATATGTACTGGACATCTTGAGAGACCTTGGATACCCATCACCCAAAATCTATAAAAAAAAAAAAAAGATTCTTTTAACCCTCTTCTTAGGAGAGCATGCGAGATGTGGGACTCCCTCAGAGAGGAAATGGCCCCACACCCATCGTCTACAATCCCCCTCAAATCTGATCCCAGACATTCTGAGAATAAAACTCGATATTCACACAAAACAAATTTGGTCACACCTCTCAATTTCTGATATTTGGCTCCAACATCCATTAAAGAGTACACATTTAACAGAATACTTACTATCTCAAACATCATACCGGCCCCTCCCTGCGACCCTTCCAACCAATCTACCTCTCCAAAACCTTTGCCAAATTGAATAAAACTTATCCATCAACTTGTCTAATTGCCGATTTGGAACACATTATCATTGCACAGTTTCACACTAATAGGAAAATTGTGCTCCTCAAACGTAAATTTTTTGCCCCCGTAGGACACCACAAAACCATGATATATTCTCTCTTGGGAAAATAAACTTTGCATACAAACTTGCTGATTCTAACTTATGCTGGCTCTGCAGCAGCCATGTAGGTTCCCTAACACATATCTGGTGGTGCTGTCCAGTTATACACCCCTTCTAGAACCAGATTAAAAAAAACATACGTAACATTTGTAACAGCTCTTTCAGACTTTCTCCAGAATGTGTGTTCTTATCCAAGCCCGATCCAACTTACAGACCTTCAAAGTCTAACCTCACCACCCACTTGATCTCTGTGGCAAAATCCTTAATGCCAGCCATGTGGTTGCAACCAGAAGCACCTTCATTCAACCAATGGGTTTCTAAAGTAAATTAAATTCATAGACTTAAGGAACTAACAAGCTGTGCTAATAGAAACCATGGAAAATTTAGGGTTACCTGGGATCCATGGTCCAAACTGACTTAAACCTGTACTCTCTTCCCATGGTACTTGAAGTGTACATTCGAGACCTTTAGCCAATATTTCTTAGGCAATTGACTATGTATTCATCTTTCAAGGTGTACACCTATGTAGACTTTCTGCCTATATTTCTGTCTCTTTTCCACATTCCCCATGTCCCTATCTCAACCCTTTCCCTCCCACCTCCTTCCTACTCAAGTGCAATTTCACATTTGCATGTTGTTACCGTAAAGCTCATGTATAATGTTTTGTAAATGTAATAACTTTGTTACACGCATGTAAATTTAATAAAAACAGAATTTACAAAAGAAAAAAAAAAGTGTATAACTTATACATGTAATATTTTAGAAGTGATCATCACGATAACAGTATTTTTTGCTATTGTCTTGGACATAGGCTTACCATCAGGGGTCGCAATAGTGACTCGGCCCCGGCGCTGAGGGGGCCCAGAGGTCGCCCTCAGTCATATACAAATGCACATTCAGTGCATTACCGGCTGGTTGCACAGTCGACCGTGCCACATCAATCACGCGGCCGGCAGTGTGACCAGCCGGAGAGGAAACTGAAGCAGAGAAGAAGAGGAGGAGGGAGGCAGACACACGACATGGCATGGAGTGTAGCAGAGAAGGATGGTGATGTCATCCTGCTGCTCCTGCCTCCTACTGTACAGCAGCCGCATTGCATGCCATGCTGCTCTCATCACCCAGAGAAGTGGTCTGGGTCCTGGGGTATCTATCTATCTATCTCTATCTGTCTATTTATCTTCTATCTCATTTCTATCTACCTCTCTTCTATCTCATATCTATCTATCCATCTATATCATCTCTTTTCTATCTCATCTCTATCTATCTATCTATCTCTCTTCTATCTATATCATATCTATCTATCTCTCCCAAATCTCTCTCTCTCATATCTATTAATCTCTCTCACATCTATCTTCTTTCATCTCTCCATCTCTCTCTCATATTTATCTTTCTCAGCTATCTCTCTCATATCTGTCTATTTCTATATTTCATATCTGTCTATCTCTCTCTTTTATATCTCTCTCATCTCTATCTCTCTCTCTCTCTTTCATATATCTTTCTCTCCAATATCTATTCATCTCATATCTGTGGTATCAAAATACACAGTATACCCCTAGATGAATTCGTTAAGGAGTTTTGTTTTCAAAATCGTTTTGGCAGCTCAAGGGTTCTACAAGTGTGCAATGGGGCCTAAAACACCTTCAAGCAAAATGTGTATTCTGAAAGCCACGGCTGCTCTTTTTGGTTTGGGCCCCGTTGTGCATACGGACATAAGATTAGGAGCACAATGGGTATGTTTCTGAACACAGGATGAACAGGGGTATCTATTTTGGGGTGCAACTCCTCATTTTCATGTGCACTATAAAAAAACAAACACTGTCATTAAAATTGTATATTTGCAAAAATATTCAATTTAATTTTTTTTCCTCTACTTGCATCAACTCCTGAAAAGTCTTCACTGTTAGGACTTTAAAACATAACCTTTAATAAAGCAATTAAAATTTAAAATAGTACTCACAAAGACTGATACACATAATACATAAAGAAAAATATTAATAACTCTGGAAGTGTATCTCAGAGGATTCTTGAAAATGTAGATGCCATATATCGTGCTTTCTAGGTATAGTGTGATGCCTTAATTGGTATCTATTCGAGGCAACGAATAACCGTTTTAGGGTGATAATACACCCCCACAACGGTAGTATCTACAGTCTTGGGAAACTGATAGTGCCCAAGACCGAGATTATTTGTGCTTGGTATTAGCACCAAGAAGGCTTAATCAATATCTGGTCCTTGTCCGACGCGTTTCGCTCAACTTGAGCTCCTCAGGGACCTCTTGTGAATATTTAATATGCCTCTCAGGATCTTAACAGCAATTGCATAATAATCAAATAGTGAGCATTCAGTTGGTCGCAGGTAAATATATATCTTGCAGATCAAATGTTATCTGCAATGAAGTATATAATACCTCTTAATATGGTAAAAAAAATAAAAAATTTTTAAGTTTTTTTCTTCAAAAAATTTTTTTTCTGAAAAGTTCAGAGTAAGCCATGTATCACAGTCTCGTGTTGTGCAAGAGACAGTGCTGCATGGAGTTTACACACCCATGCCTTGCATCTACCTTGATAGCTTGCTGGCCCCTATATATTTACTAATTCCTATCTACCAGTGGTAACGATGTTACCTAATAGTTTTTAGGTCACACACTGGAGAATTTCTAACTACTATCTCTTTCCGCTAATTAGATTCTATTAGTGCCTTATTCCTAATGCTTCTCTGATTACAAGATAGCAAAAAGTATCGCACTAAGTAGCAGGTAGATCAGTAAAATAAAAAAGGATAGAGCAACAGCAAGCCAACCACCCTGATGGTGAGTGAGTGAAGAGTTGCACATAACATTTTGGACTTTACTTGCCCCCAGTGACAAAAAAAAACTCCTGAAAAGAAACTCATGACACCCCTCAGTGAATATATTAAGATGTGTATTTTTTTTAAAAAATGGGGTCATTTGTAGGGGTATCTATCATTCTGACATCTATGAGGCTTTACAGTCTTGGCTTGGTGTAGGAAAACAAAGTGTTCCTCAAAATGTTAAGTAATGTTAAATGGTTAAAAAAAACAAAACAAAGTTTTTTAAATGTGCGTCTAGAATAAAGTAAACAGATGTAAATATATATCTTATCAAAAAAATTTATAGCATGTTTGCACACATTTGACATATTGCAGTTGAAAATGTGAAAAAATGACATTTTTTAAAAAGCTTCCCAATTGTGCACTTTTTATAAATATCCACAAATTCTATGGGTCTAGTTTTCCATCTAAATCACATTAGTTGAAATCACATTATACTCTGTTTCCATGGCTTCAAAAGATGAGAACAGAATTTTGTAAATATATTGATGCTTACATTTTTAGTTTTTGTTATGAAAATATTTGACCGTATACCCTATATTGTCTATTCAAACCCCAATTTTTTTTTTACACAGGATTAAATAACCAGATGCATAATCTTGTTTGATAAAGTGATCTTTATTATAAACATAAATGATTTTTACCATCTGAAAATTCCGAATAAATAAATGCACATGTGATCCCTAAAAATATATATATAATTTGTTGTGTTAAAGGGAACCTGTTATGTCCTATGAGCTCCATAAACTAAGTTGATGTGCTTCCAGAACTTGGGGTCACTGAGTCTGGGATTAGTATTGTTATATTTAGCGGGATCATTATTCTATTACTATCAGCCTACAAATTCACTGTTTGCTATATGGAATGCACTAGTTCAGCATGTACACGCAGTGTCCTCCGCAACATGTGCACTGTAAGAGTCTGTTTCTCAAAACAAGTGACGAGCTAGCGAGGAGGCAGGAACATGTCGTCTTTCCTCAACTTCATTTATTACTTACTATCTCATCTACTTTGTCCAGCATTCAATTCCATTATACTCAATTATCCTATACTCTTCAAATCATTCAAGTCCTCATCACTTCTCTATTTTAATCTTTTTTAGAGATGAGCGAGCGTACTCATCCGAGCTTGATGCTCGTTCGAGTATTAGGGTGTTCGAGATGCTCGTTACTCGAGACGAGCACCACGCGATGTTCGAGTTACTTTCACTTTCATCTCTGAGACATTAGCGCGCTTTTCTGGCCAATAGAAAGACATGGAAGGCATTACAACTTCCTCCTGTGATGTTCCAGCCCTATACCAACCCCCTGCAGTGAGTGGCTGGGGAGATCAGGTGACACCCGAGTATTAAAATCTGCCCCGCCCGCGGCTCGCCACAGATGCATGTTATTTTAGTCTTCAAGAACCCCAACAGTCCTTCTTAGGGCCACATCTGACCGTGTGCAGTACTGTTGAGGCTGCTGTGAGCAGTGTTGCACTTTTTTTTTTTTTTGTATATCGGGCGTGCAGAGCATTGCGTCCTCAGTCTGCAGTTATTGTACAGAGTATAGGGCCAGTACTGGTGAGGCAGGGACAGTGGTACAGGGAAAGAGATATACAGGCTATATAGGCAGTGGGCATTTTCAAAAAAATTGGGGAAAATAGTATATTTGGGCTGCCTTTGACTGTCTTCAGTGTACTGCGTGTCTGCTGGGGGTAGTAGTCCTAATTAATACGCAGCTAAGCGTTACAGCAGGCTTGACTGCTTCTGCGCTGTGAATTCCACTAGCTGAGTCATACGCACCTACGTCACAGTGCAGGCGTGCGCAAAATTGTTTGCTGGCTCTGCTGTTTCCGTTACATCACCACCGTCATCCCGCCAGATGGAAACAGTATACATAATATACGCTGCCTACAGCATCTGTCTGCTGTACCAGCTCTGCATTTAAAAAAATAGAAGCAAAATGAGCAGTGTGAGCAGGTCCTGTCGTGGATGGCAGAAAGTGCATCCAGCAATCTATCGACCACACAGACTTCTACGCCGTCCACTGCTGCAACTCTGAATCCTCTGCCTGCTGCTCCTTCTTCCTCCCAGCCTCCTCACTCCATTACAATGACAAATTCTGAGGAGCAGGCAGACTCCCAGGAACTGTTCTCGGGCCCCTGCCCAGAATGGGCAGCAATGGTTCCTCTCCCACCGCAGGAGTTTGTCGTGACTGATGCCCAACCTTTGGAAAGTTCCCGGGGTCCGGGGGATGAGGCTGGGGACTTCCGGCAACTGTCTCAAGAGCTTTCAGTGGGTGAGGAGGACGATGACGATGAGACACAGTTGTCTATCAGTCAGGTAGTAGTAATTGCAGTAATTCCGAGGGAGGAGAGCACAGAGGATTCAAGGGAAGAGCAGCTGGACGATGAGGTGAATGACCCCACCTGGTTTGCTAAGCCTACTGAGGACAGGTCTTCAGAGGGGGAGGCAAGTGCAGCAGCAGGGCAGGTTGGAAGAGGCAGTGCAGTGGCCAGGGGTAGAGGCAGGGCCAGACCGAATAATCCACCAACTGTTTCCCAAAGCGCCCCCTCGCGCCATGCCACCCTGCAGAGGCCGAGGCGCTCAAAGGTGTGGCAGAGTGCAGACGACCGACGAACTGTGGTGTGCAAGGTTTGTCACGCCAAGATCAGCCGGGGAGCCACCACCACCAGCCTCACCACCACCAGCATGCGCAGGCATATGATGGCCAAGCACCCCACAAGGTGGGACGAAGGCCGTTCACCGCCTCCGGTTTGCATCACTGCCTCTCCCCCTGTGCCCCAACCTGCCACTGAGATCCAACCCCCCTCTCAGGACACAGGCACTACCGTCTCCCGGCCTGCACCCACACCCTCACCTCTGCTGTCCTCGGCCCCATCCAGCAATGTCTCTCAGCGCAGCGTCCAGCCGTCACTAGCGCAACTGTTTGAGCGCAAGCGCAAGTACGCAGCCACGCACCCGCACGCTCAAGCGTTAAACGTGCACATAGCCAAATTGATCAGCCAGGAGATGCTGCCGTATAGGCTTGTAGAAACGGAGGCTTTCAAAAACATGATGGCGGCGACGGCCCCGTGCTACTCGGTTCCCAGTCGCCACTACTTTTCCCGATGTGCCGTCCCAGCCCTGCACGACCACGTGTTCCGCAACATTGTACGCGCCCTCACCAACGCGGTTACTGCCAAAGTCCACTTAACAACAGACACAAGCACAGGAGGGCAGGGCCACTATATCTCCCTGACGGCACATTGGGTGAATTTAGTGGAGGCTGGGACCGAGTCAGAGTCTGGGAACGCTCACGTCCTACCCACCCCCAGAATTGCGGGCCCCAGCTCGGTGGTGGTATCTGCGGCGGTGTATTCTTCCTCCACTAAACCACCCTCCTCCTCCTCCTCCAACGCAACCTCTGTCTCGCAATCAAGATGTGTCAGCAGCAGCACGTCGCCACCAGTCGGTGTCGCATGGGGTGGCAGCACAGCGGTGGGCAAGCGCCAGCAGGCCGTGCTGAAACTACTCAGCTTAGGAGAGAAGAGGCACACGGCCCACGAACTGCTGCAGGGTCTGACAGAGCAGACCGACCGCTGGCTTTCGCCGCTGAGCCTCCAACCGGGCATGGTCGTGTGTGACAACGGCCGTAACCTGGTGGCGGCTCTGCAGCTCGGCAGCCTCACGCACGTGCCATGCCTGGCCCATGTCTTTAATTTGATGGGTTAGCGCTTTCTGAAAAGCTACCCACGCTTGTCAGACCTGCTCGGAAAGGTGCGCCGAATCATCGCACATTTCCGCAAGTCCAACACGGACGCTGCCACCCTGCGGACCCTGCAACATCGGTTTAATCTGCCAGTGCACCGACTGCTGTGCGACGTGCCCACTCAGTGTTACTCTACGCTCCACATGTTGGCCAGGCTCTATGAGCAGCGTAGAGCTATAGTGGAATACCAACTCCAACATGGGCGGCGTAGTGAGAGTCAGCCTCCTCAATTCTTTACAGAAGAGTGGGCCTGGTTGGCAGACATCTGCCTGGTCCTTGGTAACTTTGAGGAGTCTACTCAGATGGTGAGCGGCGATGCTGCAATCATTAGCGTCACCATTCCTCTGCTATGCCTCTTGAGAAGTTCCCTGCAAAGCATAAAGGCAGATGCTTTGCGCTCGGAAACGGAGGCAGGGGAAGACAGTATGTCGCTGGATAGTCAGAGCACCCTCATGTCTATATCTCAGCACGTTGAGGAGGAGGAGGAGGAGGGGGAGGAGCATGAGGAGGAGGGGGAAGAGACAGCTTGGCCCACTGCTGAGGGTACCCATGCTGCTTGCCTGTCATCCTTTCAGCGTGTATGGCCTGAGGAGGAGGAGGAGGAGGATCCTGAAAGTGATCTTCCTAGTGAGGACAGCCATGTGTTGCATACAGGTACCCTGGCACACATGGCGGACTTCATGTTAGGATGCCTTTCTCGTGACCCTCGCGTTAGACGCATTCTGGCCACTACGGATTACTGGGTGTACACACTGCTCGACCCACGGTATAAGGAGAACCTTTCCACTCTCATACCCAAAGATTACAGGGGTTCGAGAGTGATGCTATGCCACAGGACCCTGGCGGACAAACTGATGGTAAAATTCCCATCCGACAGTGCTAGTGGCAGAAGGCGCAGTTCCGAGGGCCAGGTAGCAGGGGAGGCGCGGAGATCAGGCAGCATGTACAGCGCATGCAGGGGAACACTCTCCAAGGCCTTTGCCAGCTTTATGGCTCCCAGCAAGACTGTGTCACCGCTCCCCAGTCAAGGCTGAGTCGGCGGGAGCACTGTAAAAGGATGGTGAGGGAGTACATAGCCGATCGCACTGTGAGGACGACCGTCCTCGGTGACGCCTCTGCCCCCTACAACTACTGGGTGTCGAAGCTGGACACGTGGCCTGAACTCGCGCTGTATGCCCTGGAGGTGCTTGCTTGTCCTGCGGCTAGCGTCTTGTCAGAGAGGGTGTTTAGTGCGGCTGGGGGAATCATCACGGATAAGCGTACCCGCCTGTCAACCGACAGTGCCGACAGGCTTCCACTCATAAAGATGAACAAAGCCTGGATTTCCCCAGACTTCTCTTCTCCACCAGCGGACAGCAGCGATACCTAAACAATACGTAGGCTGCACCCGCGGATGGAAGCATCGTTCTCTATCACCATCAAAAACGGGGACCTTTTAGCTTCATCAATCTGTGTATTATATTCATCCTCCTCCTCCTGAAACCTCACGTAATCACGCCGAACGGACAATTTTTCTTAGGCCCACAAGGCTCAGTCATATGACTTTAGTAAACAATGTTTATACGTTTCAATTCTCATTAAAGCGTTAAAACTTGCACCTGAACCAATTTTTATTTTAACTGGGCTGCCTCCAGGCCTAGGTAGAAATTAAGCCACATTAACCAAAGCGATTAATGGGTTTCACCTGCCCTCTTGGTTGGGCATGGGCAATTTTTCTGAGGTACATTAGTACTGTTGGTAGACCAATTTTTTTGGGCCCTCGCCTACAGTGTAATCCTAGTAATTTTTATGGGCTTCGCCTGCACTCATGGTACAGCAAGGTGTGTGGGGTTGGCCTACACTTTTGCTACATAAATGTAACTGGGGCCTTGTCTATACTGCAACTACTGAAATGTGCAAGAGACTGTTATCTCACTAAACTGCTGCAACGGGAATGTTACTGTGACCTGTCTTGACTGCTACTACTACTGAAATGGAACTAATACTGTGCTCCCCCTATACTGCTGCTTCGGAATTGTTACTGGGGCCTGTCTTGACTGCTACTACTACTGAAATGGAACTAATACTGTGCTCCCCCTATACTGCTGCTAGTGATATGTTACTCGGGCCTGTCTGGACTGCTACTACTACTGAAATGGAACTAATACTGTTCTCCCCCTATACTGCTGCTTCGGAATTGTTACTGGGGCCTGTCTGGACTGCTACTACTACTGAAATGGAACTAATACTGTGCTCCCCCTATACTGCTGCTAGTGATATGTTACTGGGGCCTGTCCCTAATGCTACCGCTGAAATGTTACTAATTCTGGGCTCTACCTATACCGCTGCTAATGCTATGTCACTGGGGTGTGGAAACGGAGGCTTCCCAAAGACATGATGGTGGCGAGGCCATTTCCCACCAACGCGGTTACTGTTAAGGTGCATATAACCACGGACACGTGGAGAGGACAAGTAGTGCCTCAAACATCTTCCTCCAACAATGAAAACATTCTTGGCAAATACCTTTGCATTGGTCCGTCTGGTGGCAGTCCAAGAATTTCACCTTTACCGACACAACAAGAGAGCCCCCCCCACCATCCCCCCGCCACGGCCCACTTAATCCTGGCCGCATTCCGAAAACCAACTAAATAAAACCGCGCTACTAGGTCCGCAGTCGCCACCACATTCCCACCAACGCGGTTACTGTTAAGGTACATATTACCACTCTGACTGGGGCATGCACTGTGGGCCGAAGCACACCTGTATTGTATGTGACGTTAGCTCTGCTGAGCAGGGCACTGCAATGGGATACATTAATGTACCGCCGAAGCCCACCTGCATTTAATCTGATGTTAGCTTTGCTGTCCAGGGCACTGCAATGGGATATATTTATGTACCGCCGGTGGCTTCCTGGGACCCACCCATGCTGTCGGTCCACACGGAGTTGTGACTGCCTGTGTCTACTTCTAAAGAACCCCAGTCTGACTGGGGCATGCAGTGTGGGCCGAAGCCCACCTGCATTAAACCTGACGTTACCTCAGCTGTGATGGGCAATGCAATGGGATATATTTATGTACTGCCGGTGGGTTCCAGGGAGCCACCCATGCCATGGGTCCACAGGGACTTCACATTAGGGAGTTGTACCTGCCAGGGTCTATGTATTAAAAACCCCGGTCAGACTGGGGCATGCAGTGTGGGCCGAAGCCCACCTGCATTTAATCAAACGTACCCTCAGCTGTGATGGGCAATGCAATGGGATATATTTATGTACCGCCGGTGGCTTCCTGGAACCCACCCATGGTGTCGGTCCACACGGAGTTGTAACTGCATGTGTTTACTTCTAAAGAACCCCAGTCTGACTGGGGCATGCAGTGTGGGCCGAAGCCCACCTGCATTAAACCTGACGTTACCTCAGCTGTGATGGGCAATGCAATGGGAAATATTTATGTACCGCCGGTGGGTTCCAGGGAGCCACCCATGCCGTGGGTCCACAGGGACTTCACATTAGGGAGTTGTACCTGCCAGTGTCTATGTATTAAAAACCCCGGTCAGACTGGGGCATGCAGTGTGGGCCGAAGGCCACCTGCATTAAACCTGACGTTACCTCAGCTGTGATGGGCAATGCAATGGGATATATTTATGTACCGCCGGTGGGTTCCCGGGAGCCACCCATGCTGTGGGTGCACACGGAATTCCTATTGCGGAGTTGTACCTGCCTGTGACTATTTATAAAAAAAACCCCGGTCTGACTGGGGCATGCAGACACCTTGAAAGAATGAATAGTGTGTGGCACATAGGTTCCCCATTGCTATGCCTACGTGTGCAGCTCCAGATGGAGGTGGCACAGGATTGGATTTCTCATTGCTTCTGTACAGCATTGTGGGCTATCGCCCCGCCCCTTTTAAAGAAGGTTGCTGCCTGGCCGTGCCAACCCTCTGCAGTGTGTGCCTGCGGTTCCTCCTCATGGCAGACGCACTTATAAATAGACATGAGGGTGGTGTGGCTATAAGGCCAGCGTGTGGCATGAGGGCAGCTGAAGGCTGCGCAGGGACACTTTGGTGTGCGCTGTGGACACTGGGTCGTGCGGGGGGGTTGGGCAGCATGTTACCCAGGAGAAGTGGCAGCGGAGTGTCATGCAGGCAGTGATTGTGCTTTGTTGGAGGTAGTGTGGTGCTTAGCTAAGGTATGCCTTGCCAATGAGGGTTTTTCAGAAGTAAAAATTGTTGGGAGGGGTGGCTCACTCTTGCCGCTATTGTGGCTTAATAGTGGGACCTGTGAACTTGAGATGCAGCCCAACATGTAGCCCCTCGCCTGCCCTATCCGTTTCTGTGTCGTTCCCATCACTTTCTTGAATTGCCCAGATTTTCACAAATGAAAACCTTAGCGAGCATCGGCGATATACAAAAATGCTCGGGTCGCCCACTGACTTCAATGGGGTTCATTACTCGAAACGAACCCTCGAGCATCGCGAAAAGTTCGTCTCGAGTAACGAGCAGCCAAGCATTTTGGTGCTCGCTCATCTCTTATCTTTTTAAGAGGGCTCTGCACTATTATCTGAGTTAGACTGCTGAAATTTAGTGGGGAGTTTACTTTATCACACTACATCTCATTTTCCACTGCAAATACACTTGAGAAAAAAACTATTAAATAGATTTCCTTTCTCCTTATTAGCCTCTACAATTTTTCCTACATTAATTATTAAAGAGGCAATATTTTTAGTATTAATTAAAGATGAGCGAACACCAAAATGTTCGGGTTCGCGTTATTCGAAACGAACTTCCCGCGATGTTCGGGTGTTCGTTTCGAATAACGAACCCCATTGAAGTCAATGGGCGACCGGAACATTTTTGTATTTCGCCGATGCTCGCTAAGGTTTTCATGTGTGAAAATCTTGGCAATTCAAGAAAATGATGGGAACGACACAGCAAGTTCTCCTCTGCCACAGCTGTAACAGCTGTGGCAGAGAAGAACGATGTTAGCCCATTGAATTCAATGGAGCCGTCAATACAGCCGACTCCACTGAATGCAATGGGCTGCCGGCGATCGCGGGATGAATTGTCGGAAAGGGGTTAAATATATAAGCCCTTTCCTGCAATTCATCCAGAAATGTGTAAAAATAAAAAATATATATATACTCACCTGGTGCCGACAGACGGAGTTCAGCGCGGCAGGCTGCAGTTCTCCTGAACTGCTCTGAACAGCTGTGAGTAGTATTCAGCAGCCGGGGATTTAAAATCCCCGCCTGCTGAATAAGATGCCTCTGAATGGTCACAGCCTGACCAATCAGAGGCCAGCCCTCACTCACACCCATTCATGAATTCATGAAAAGATTTCTCAGGGAAGAAAGTTAAAGTAACCCCGAACATCCGAACATCGTGTGGTGTTCGTTACGAATAACGAACATCCCGAACACCCTAATATTCGCCCGAGTATCAAGCTCGGACGAGTACGTTCGCTCATCTCTAGTATTAATGTTTTTACTATTTATATAGTTGAAGAACAGTTTAAGGCTAGCTTTAATCTCTTTGGTAATAAGTCTCTCTGTTTTCATCTTTGCTGCTTTTACATCAATATAGATTTTTAGTGCTTCTTCACTGCCTTCTCATTTTAGTAGTTTAAACGCTTTCTTTTTTGCTTTGTATTGCCCCCTTTACATCTTTATTGAGCCACATTGTTTTTCTCAAACCTTCCTGTAAGGTATTAATGACTCATAGTAAGTAATTAGGATGTTTTTAAACATTTTCTATTTAATGTCTCTACGCTTATTTTTGAGGATATTATCCCAGTCATTAAGGTTAGGGGTTATTTTTGTAACTCCCCATAAAACTCTCTCTTGAAACACAAGCTGAAATATATTATATTATGGTCACTATTTCCCAGGTGCCCCCAACCTGCACTCCTGTCAGGTCTGTTGGTTAAAATTAAATCCAAAATGGTCGTCCCACTAGTTGGTTCCCATACAAGCTGGGTAAGGAAATTATCTTTAGTTATTGTCAGAAAGTTGTACGGTTTATGAGATTCGCAGGTCTCGGCTTCCCAGTTTATATCTGGATAGTTAAAGTCCCCGTAATAATTATCTTATTGTGATTTGCTGCTTCATCTATTTATTTCAATAATAGATTTTCAGTAGCTTCTGTTACATTTGGTGGTCTATAGAAAACCCCTATGAGGTTTTTATTGTTTTTCCCTCCATGTATCTCTACCCATAGAGATTCCACATGTTCATAGAATCATAGAATGGTAGAGTTGGAAGGAACCTCCAGGGTCATCTGGTCCAACCCCCTGCTTAGTGCAGGATTTACTAAGTCATCCCAGACAGTTATTTGTCCAGCCTTTGTTTGAACACTTTCATTGAAGGAGAACTCACCACCTCTAGTAGTAACCTGTTCCACTCATTGATCACCCTCACTGTCCGAAAGTTTTTTCTAATATCTAATTTGTATCTCCTTCCTTTCAGTTTCATCCTATTGCTTCTAGTCTTTTCTTGTGCAAATGAGAATAGGGCTGATCCTCCGCACTGTGATAGCCCTTCAGATATTTGTAGACAGCTATTAAAGGGGTTGTCCCGCGAAAGCAAGTGGGTCTATACACTTCTGTATGGCCATATTAATGCACTTTGTAATGTACATTGTGCATTAATTATGAGCCATACAGAAGTTATAAGAAATTTTTCACTTACCTGTTCCGTTGCTAGCGTCCTCGTTTCCATGGAGCCGTCTAATTTTCAGCGTCTAATCACCAGATTAGACGCGCTTGCGCAGTCCGGGTCTTCTTCTTTTCTGAATGGGGCCGCTCGTGCCGGAGAGCGGCTCCTGGTAGCTCCGCCCCGTCACGTGCCGATTCCAGCCAATCAGGAGGCTGGAATCGGCAATGGACCGCACAGAAGAGCTGCGGTCCACCGAGGGAGAAAATCCCGGCGGCCATCTTCAACCGGTAAGTAAGAAGTCACCGGAGCGCGGGGATTCAGGTAAGCACTGTCCAGTTCTCTGTTTTAACCCCTGCATCGGGGTTGTCTCGCGCCGAACGGGGGGGCTGTTGAAAAAAACCAAAACCCGTTTCGGCGCGGGACAACCCCTTTAAGTCTCCTCTCAGCCTTCTGTTATTCAAGCTGAACATTCCCAGATCCTTTAACCGTTCCTCATAGGACATGATTTGCAGACCGCTCACCATCTTGGTACCTCTTCTCTGAACTTGCTCCAGTTTGTCTATGTCTTTTTTAAAGTGGGGTGCCCAGAACTGGACACAGTATTCCAGATGAGGTCTGACTAAGGAAGAGTAAAGGGGGATAATTACTTCACATGATCTAGACTCTATGCTCCTCTTAATACATCCCAGAATTGTGTTTACCTTTTGGCTGTTGCATCACACTGTTGACTCATGTTCAGTTTATGATCTATTAGTATACCCAAGTCTTTTTCACATGTGCTGCTTACCCCAATTCCTCCCATTCTGTATGTGCTTTTTTCATTTTTCTTGCCCAAATTTATGACTTTGCATTTCTCCTTGTTAAATACCATTTTGTTAGTTGCCGCCCACTGTTGAAGTTTTTCTAGATCTTTTTGAATACCCTCTCTTCCCTAGTTTTAATTACCCCTCATAGCTTTGTGTCGTCGGCAAATTTGATCAGTTTCCCATCAATTTCCTCCTCCATATCATTTACAAAATGTTGAACAACATTGGGCCTATGACGGAGCCTTGTGGTACCTCACTTGATACATTTTTCCACTTAGATGTGCAGCCATTTATGACCACTCCTTGCGTACGATCACCAGCTAGTTGTGAATCCACCTAACAGTTGCCTTGTCAATCCCATATGTGGTCATTTTTTCAATAAGTATTTTATGCGATACTTTGTCAAATGCTTTACTAAAGTCAAGATATACAATATCCACCGCATTTCCCTGATCAACCCAGTCGGTGATTCTGTCATAGAAGGCAATTAGATTCATCTGGCATGACTTGTTTGCTACAAACCCATGCTGGCTCTGGTTAATTACTTCATTTTTATCCAAGTACTTGCACACATGCTGTTTAATAATTTGTTCAAAGATCTTTCCGGGTATAGAAGTCAGGCTCACAGGCCTGTAGTTTCCTGGATCCAACTTCTTCCCTTTATTGAAGATAGGGACAACATTTGCCCTTTTCCAATCTTCTGGGACTTCTGTTCTCCAGGAATTTTCAAAGATTATGGTGAGTGGTTCAGCAATTACCTCTGCTGCTTCCTTTGGTATCCTAGGATGTATTTCATCTGGACCTTGAGACTTGAATTCATTTAAGTTAGCTAAGTACTCCCACGCCATCTCTCTGCTTATAGATAGCTTGCATTCTTCTATCATTCTTAACCAATCCACCATTTTCATCTTGAAAGTATCCAATAGCATCTTTGACTTTTTTTGCTTTTGACATACCCCCAAAATCCTTTTTCATTGCTATTGGCCTCTGTTGCAAGTCTCAGTTCATTATTAGCTTTAGCGTTTCTGACACTTGCCCTACAGTTTCTGCAGACCACATTATATTCTTCTTCAGATGTTCCTCCCTCTTTCCATTTAAGAAACATATCATTCTTTGTTTTTAACATGTGTGCAAGTTCTGTGTTCATCCATCCTGGTCTCTTTAAATGCGTCCCATTCTTCCTTCTTTTAGGGATTGTTAACAATTGTGCTTTGAGAATGTAATTTCACAATATTTCCCAACCTTCTTGGACATTTCTGTCCTTAAGAACATCCAGCCATTGGATTCTTCCTACCCTCTTTCTGAGTTCATTAAAATATGCCTTTTTGAAATCCAACCTTGAGGTTTGAGTTTTCTCATGTCTTCCTCCCCTTTTTATCCAAAATTCAAGGATAGCATGATCACTGCCTCCTAAGGTCCCAGTCACCCTTACTTCCTCAACCATTCCTTCCCTGTTGGTAAGAATTTGGTCCAAGATAGCAGATCCGCTTGTTTTCTCTTCTACCTTGTGGAAGATAAAGTTGTCAGTAAGAGTGGATAATATTATTTGTTGTTCATCTCCCTCCCATATATCCACCCATAATGTGGGCTTTAATCATGATTATGCGTAAAGACAACCCCCAATTTTTATGATCCCATGTCAGAGGTCAAGTTGTGCTGCAGTAGTGCTAATCCTGTAATGGCATCCTCCTCATTTGCAAACTTTACAAATTTGTTGGGTTTTGCCAGTTCAGGACTTCCCTAGACCTTCTCCCTCTACCCCTCCTTCTGTCACCCAGCTAGATGCGTGCTCATCTTGCTCTCCCATTCTACCATCCACCTCACACATGTACCCCAGCAATGCCTGCTCAATGAGCAGCAAACTCCTCTCCGTGGTGCCAATGGATCTCAGTGTTACAAGCTGCTATTTTAGATCCAGGATCTCGGCTTCCAAATGCACAACATGCTCACATCTCTTACAGCATTATGCACCCTCGAATGGCTGTTCACGGAATGCATACATGGCACAAGATGTACACTGGACACCATTGTCAATCATGGAGTACATTCTATATGGGGATCATACAGATAGATTAGATGAAAGTAGTATATGCAAGAATTTCAAATAAGCAGCAATTAAATAAGTTAATCTTACAACATCCCTGATCCCAAGTTACACACTTGAAACAGTAAATTTACAGCACAGTACAGTTAGAATACAACTTATCTTACATGCTTACTTAGGTTTTGATTTATATAGCTCTTACCTGTAGTATGTCTATTCATTCTCTAAGTATGCTATCTTTTTTATTTTATCAGCCTTAAGATTTATTTTTTTTTAATGACACAATCGCTTTTAAATTGGTGGAAGCCATGGAATAAAATATCTGGTCTATCACTTCAATTTTTTTTTAAAGCTGATCATAGCTTACAAAAAGTCTAAATTCAAAATATATGAAAAGCAATGAACAATGTGCATACCTGATTCTTGTCTTAGGCCATTTTGTGAATTTAGAATCTAGAAAATTTCTAAATAAAAATAACTATTTAAAGAGTGTTTCATTTGCAATGACTAAGACCTCATGTCCATGGGCATGCATGGTTTCCCAGTGCAGACTCCCGCAGCCGATTCCACCCCTGCCCGCAGACTTTCAGTCAGTATAAAAAACATCGCTGGATTGCAGGATTCTCGTTGCGTGTAAACACTCCATGCTCAGCGCTTCACATAGTAGGTGTTAGAAACATAGGAATTAGAACCATTGGTTCCCTATGAAGTGTTCACATGTCCGTCTTTTAGAGGTAAAAATACTCGCACCTGCAAAAGATAGGACATTTGTGCCTGTAAGGTTTGTGCTGCGCGTAAAGTTACATGTTCGTCTTTTAGAGGTACAAAATACTCACACCTGCAAAAGATAGGACATTCGTGCCTGTAATATCCGTGCTGCGCATAAAGTTACAGAGGTGATGGGATGAGGGGACTCCCGGAGGGTTCTGTTAATCCCTGCAGGGAGTCCCATCATCACTGAACACTGTGACAGCACTGAACACTGTCGCAGTGTTCAGTGATGATGGGACTCCCCGCGAGGACGAAAGAATCCACTGTCACAGCTGTGGCAGTGGACCGCGATGCCATCACATTGCTTTCAGTAGGGCCGGTGCTGCTGCAGCCCCATGAAAATCAATGGGATGAAGGCAACCTCTGCATGGATTTTCGGGACGGGCTTGAAATATAAACATTTCCTTGAAAAAAAGCCCCATCTGCTTAAAAAAATAAATTCAGGGAAGGACTTATATTTCAAGGCCTTCCCCCAAAATCCATGTGGGGGTTGCCTTCATCCCATTGCCTTCAATGGGATAATATTCCGGTCCTCTGCCACTGCACAGAGCTTCGGTCACATGCATTTGGCAGTTCTGTGGAGCACATTTTTTTGGCACATATAGACGCACAAAAAAAGAAACGCTCAAAAGATCTTTTATACTTGACCTGTCGCTACCAGATTTCAGTAGTAATATGTTCAACTGCTGGCCCTCAGCCTGACATTTTTAAAAGATTTCTGACAGGGTGGTCCAAAATTGACAAAAAATAAAAATAAAATTGGTCTTCATGAAGAACAGGTCAAATTTAAAATAAATGTATATGACCTCGAAAAGATTTCTAGTTTTCTTTCAGAGCAAGTACAAAAAGCATGGCATCAGCCCAAAGAAGATTATAAAGAACAGCTGTGTTTGATATTTTTAGGTCATGTTGCTCCAGAAAACATTTCTTTCAGAGCACCAGGTCCCATGCATCACGCCAGGTGGATGGCAAAAGCCATTTACCCCCTAAAAATTTTCATTTTCAGGGATCAATTTTCTTTAAGTTACTTTGAGATAGATGTCATCAGAAGTATTTGTTTATTCATAATTAATATTTATATGTAAAAAGTTGGTTTAATGCTCCTAAAGCTACACTGGCCCCAACCAAGATTTTACAGTTGTTTAAAACCTTAATTAATTATGAAAAAAATTGATAGAGTCATTTCAAAAGTGGCATTGTTTAAACATATAAATCATTTGTGGTATTTAAACCCAGAGCAAGTTGCTTTCGCTTTTTTGGTAAAACTTTAGATAAAAAATCTAAATAAACATGGCTGCAAAACTATTGTCTTTTGAGCAAAACAGTGATGATGATGATGGTGATGATGAGCTAAGAAAGCTCATCGAGCTTGAGGAAGAAAACATACAAGATGATAAGCTAGTTAAACCAAAATCACTCTGAGAGAAACTCATTCATTTTCGGACAAAGTTGATTACTTTATTACTAGAGATGAGCGAACGTACTCGTCCGAGCTTGATAGTCGTTCGAGTATTAGCGTGTTCGAGATGCTCGTTACTCGTGACGAGTACCACGCGATGTTCGAGTTACTTTCACTTTCATCTCTGAGACGTAAGCGCGCTTTTCTGGCCAATAGAAAGACAGGGAAGGCATTACAACTTCCCCCTGCGACTTTCAAGCCCTATACCACCCCCCTGCAGTGAGTGGCTGGCGAGATCAGGTGTCACCCGAGTATAAAAATCGGCCCCTCCCGCGGCTCGCCACAGATTTGTTCTGACATAGAGGAGGGAAAGTGCTGTTGGTGCCGGAGCTGCTATAGGGAGAGTGTTAGGAGTATTTTAGGCTTCAAGAACCCCAACGGTCCTTCTTAGGGCCACATCTAACCGTGTGCAGTACTGTGGAGGCTGCTTTTTGCAGTGTTGCACAATTTTTTTTTTTTTTATATCGGCCGTGCAGAGCATTGCGCCCTGCAGTAATTATTCATACTCCAGGGCCAGAAGTGGTGGTTAGGCAGGGACAGTAGACATATATTGTGAGGCAGACATATTTATTGAATATAGGCAGTGGGCCTTAGCAAAAACATTTGGGGAAAAAAATCTATTTGGGCTGCCTGTGACTGTCCTCAGTGTACTGGGTCCGTGCTGGGTGTAGTTGTTCTCCTAATTCATACGCAGCCAGCTAAGTGTTACAGCAGGCTTGTGCAAAATTATTTCCTGGCTCTGTGTTGGCTGTTAAATCACCGCTGTATTCCAGTCCACAGTGCAACAGTCTGCAGTTATTTGACATACTCCAGGGCCAGTAGTGGTGACGCAGAGAGAGAAGACATATACAGTGTATATAGGCAGTAGGCCTTTCCAAAAACATTTGGGGAAAAAAATCTATTTGGGCTGCCTGTGACTGTCCTCAGTGTACTGGGTCTGTGCTGGGTGTAGTTGTCCTCCTAATTCATACGCAGCCAGCTAAGTGTTACAGCAGGCTTGCGCAAAATTATTTCCTGGCTCTGTGTTGGCTGTTAAATCACCGCTGTATTCCAGTCCACAGTGCAACAGAGTGCAGTTATTTGACATACTCCAGGTCCAGTAGTGGTGACGCAGAGAGAGAAGACATATACAGTGTATATAGGCAGTGGGCCTTTCCAAAAACATTTGGGGAAAAAAATCTATTTGGGCTGCCTGTGACTGTCCTCAGTGTACTGGGTCTGTGCTGGGTGTAGTTGTCCTCCTAATTCATACGCAGCCAGCTAAGTGTTACAGCAGGCTTGCGCAAAATTATTTCCTGGCGTTCCGTAAGCGAAGTCAGCCTCCAACGACAGGCCAATAAGCGGCACATTTAATTACAGCGTTCTGTTTCTGCACTACTGGTAATACACCATGCTGAGGGGTAGGGGTAGGCCTATAGGACGTGGATGCGGACGCCCAAGTCAGGGCGTGGGCACAGGCCGAGCCAGTGCGGTGGCCAGGGGTAAAGGCAGGGCCAGACCGAATAATCCACCAACTGTTTCCCAAAGCGCCCCCTCGCGCCATGCCACCCTGCAGAGGTCAAGGTGCTCTACGGTGTGGCAGTTTTTCACAGAGGCAACTGACGAACAGTGGTGTGCAACCTTTGTCGCGCCAAGATTAGCTGGGGAGCCACCACCACCAGCATGCGCAGGCATATGATGGCCAAGCACCCCACAAGGTGGGACGAAGCCCGTTCACCGCCTCCGGTTTGCACCACTGCCTCTCCCCCTGTGCCCCAACCTGCCACTGAGATCCAACCCCCCTCTGAGGACACAGGCACTACCGTCTCCTGGCCTGCACCCACACCCTCACCTCCGCTGTCCTCGGCCCCATTCAGCAATGTCTCTCAGCGCAGCGTCCAGCCGTCGCTAGCGCCACTGTTTGAATGCAAGCGCAAGTACGCCGCCACGCACCCGCACGCTCAAGCGTTAAACGTGCACATTGCCAAATTGATCAGCCTGGAGATGCTACCGTATAGGCTTGTGGAAACGGAGGCTTTCAAAAGCATGATGGCGGCGGCCCCGCGCTACTCGGTTCCCAGTTGCCACTACTTTTCCCGATGTGCCGTCCCAGCCCTGCATGACCACGTCTCCCGCAACATTGTACGCACCCTCACCAACGCGGTTACTGCCAAGGTCCACTTAACAACAAACACGTGGACAAGCACAGGCGGTCAGGGCCACTATATCTCCCTGACGGCACATTGGGTGAATTTAGTGGAGGCTGGGACAGAGTCAGAGCCTGGGACCGCTCACGTCCTACCCACCCCCCGAATTGCGTGCCCCAGCTCGGTGTTGGTATCTGCGGCGGTGTATGCTTCCTCCACTAAACCACCCTCCTCCTCCTCCTACGCAACCTCTGTCTCGCAATCAAGATGTGTCAGTAGCAGCACGTTGGCAGCAGTCGGTGTCGCGCGGCACGGCAGCACAGCGGTGGGCAAGCGTCAGCAGGCCGTGCTGAAACTACTCAGCTTAGGAGAGAAGAGGCACACGGCCCACGAACTGCTGCAGGGTCTGACAGAGCAGACCGACCGCTGGCTTGCGCCGCTGAGCCTCCAACCGGGCATGGTCGTGTGTGACAAAGGCCGTAATCTGGTGGAGGCTCTGCAGCTCGGCAGCCTCACGCACGTGCCATGCCTGGCCCATGTCTTTTATTTGGTGGTTCAGCGCTTTCTGAAAAGCTACCCACACTTGTCATACCTGCTCGGAAAGGTGCGCCGGGTCAGCGCACATTTCCGCAACTCCAAGACGAACGCTGCCACCCTGCGGACCCTGCAACATCGGTTTAATCTGCCAGTGCACCGATTGCTGTGCGACGTGCCCACACGGTGGAACTCTACGCTCCACATGTTCGCCAGGCTCTATGAGCAGCGTAGAGCTATTGTGGAATACCAACTCCAACATGGGCGGCATAGTGGGAGTCAGCCTACTCAATTCTTTACAGAAGAGAGGGCCTGGTTGGCAGACATCTGCCAGGTCCTTGGTAACTTTGAGGAGTCTACCCAGATGTTGAGTGGGGATGCTGCAATCATTAGCGTCACCATTCCTCTGCTATGCCTCTTGAGAAGTTCCCTGCAAAGCATAAAGGCAGATGCTTTGCACTCGGAAACGGAGGCGGGGGAAGACAGTATGTCGCTGGATAGTCAAAGCACCCTCATGTCTATATCTCAGCGCGTTGAGGAGGAGGAGGAGGGGGAGGAGCATGAGGAGGAGGGGGAAGAGACAGCTTGGCCCACTGCTGAGGGTACACATGCTGCTTGCCTGTCATCCTTTCAGCGTGTATGGCCAGAGGAGGAGGAGGAGGAGGAGGAGGAGGAGGAGGATCCTGAAAGTGATCTTTCTAGTGAGGACAGCCATGTGTTGCGTACAGGTACCCTGGCACACATGGCTGACTTCATGTTAGGATGCCTTTCTCGTGACCCTCGCGTTACACGCATTCTGGCCACTACGGATTACTGGGTGTACACACTGCTCGACCCACGGTATAAGGAGAACCTTTCCACTCTCATTCCCGAAGAGGAAAGGGGTTCCAGAATGATGCTATACCACAGGGCACTGGTGGACAAACTGATGGTTAACTTCCCATCCGACAGCGCTAGTGGCCGAAGGCGCAGTTCCGAGGGCCAGGTAGCAGGGGAGGCGCAGAGATCAGGCAGCATGTACAGCGCAGGCAGGGGACCATTATCCAAGGCCTTTGCCAGCTTTCTGGCTCCCCAGCAAGACTGTGTCACCGGTCCCCAGTCAAGGCTGAGTTGGCGGGAGCACTGCAAAAGGATGGTGAGGGAGTACGTAGCCGATCGCACGACCGTCCTCGGTGACGCCTCTGCCCCCTACAACTACTGGGTGTCGAAGCTGGACACGTGGCCTGAACTCGCGCTGTATGCCCTGGAGGTGCTTGCTTGTCCTGCGGCTAGCGTCTTGTCAGAGAGGGTGTTTAGTGCGGCTGGGGGATAAGCGTACCCACCTGTCAACCGACAGTGCCGACAGGCTTACACTCATCAAGATGAACAAAGCCTGGATTTCCCCAGACTTCTCTTCTTCTTCACCAGCGGACAGCAGCGATACCTAAGCAATACGTAAGCTGCACCCGCGGATGGAAGCATCGTTCTCTATCACTATCAAAAACGGGGACCTTTTTGCTTCATCAATCTGTGTATAATATTCCTCCTCCTCCTCCTGCTCCTCCTCCTGAAACCTCACATAATCACGCCGAACGGGCAATTTTTCTTAGGCCCACAAGGCTCAGTCATATAATTTTTGTAAACAATTTTTATACGTTTCAATGCTCATTAAAGCGTTGAAACTTTCACCTGAACCAATTTTTATTTTAACTGGGCTGCCTCCAGGCCTAGTTACCAATTAAGCCACATTAACCAAAGCGATTAATGGGTTTCACCTGCCCTCTTGGTTGGGCATGGGCAATTTTTCTACATTAGTACTGTTGGTACACCAATTTTTGGGGGCCCTCGCCTACAGTGTAATCCAATTAATTTTTAGCCTACCTGCATTACAGCTGACGTTACATCAGCTGTGTTGGGCACTGCAATGGGATATATTTATGTACCGCCGGTGGGTTCCAGGGAGCCACCCATGCCGTGGGTCCACACGGAGTTGTAACTGCATGTGTCCACTTCTAAAAAACCCAGTCTGACTGGGGCATGCAGTGTGGGCCGAAGCCCACCTGCATTAAGCACGACGTTACCTCAGCTGTGATGGGCAATGCAATGGGATATATTTATGTACCGCCGGTGGCTTCCTGGCACCCACCCATGCTGTCGGTCCACACGGAGTTGTAACTGCATGTGTGCACTTCTAAAGAACCCCAGTCTGACTGGGGCATGCAGTGTGGGCCGAAGCCCACCTGCATTAAGCATGACGTTACCTCAGCTGTGATGGGCAATGCAATGGGATACATTAATGTACAGCCGGTGGGTTCCAGGGAGCCACCCATGCTGTGGGTGCACACAGAATTCCCATTGCAGAGTTGTACCTGCCTGTGACTATTTATAAAAAACCGCGGTCTGACTGGGGCATGCAGACACCTTGACAGAATGAATAGTGTGTGGCACATAGGTTCCCCATTGCTATGCCCACGTGTGCAGCTCCAGATGGAAGTGGCACAGGATTGGATTTCTCATTGCTTCTGTACAGCATTGTGGGCTATCGCCCCGCCCCTTTTAAAGAGGGTCGCTGCCTAGCCGTGCCAACCCTCTGCAGTGTGTGCCTGCGGTTCCTCCTCATGGCAGACGCACTTATAAATAGACATGAGGGTGGTGTGGCATGAGGGCAGCTGAAGGCTGCGCAGGGACAGTTTGGTGTGCGCTGTGGACACTGGGTCGTGCGCGGGGGGGGGGGGTTTAGGCAGCATGTAACCCAGGAGAAGTGGCAGCGGAGTGTCATGCAGGCAGTGATTGTGCTTTGTTGGAGGTAGTGTGGTGCTTAGCTAAGGTATGCATTGCTAATGCGGGCTTTTCAGAAGTAAAAGTTGTTGGGAGGGGGGGGGGCACTCTTGCCGGTATTGTGGCTTAATAGTGGGACCTGGGAACTTGAGATGCAGCCCAACATGTAGCCCCTCGCCTGCCCTATCCGTTGCTGTGTCGTTCCCATCACTGTCTTGAATTGCCCCGATTTTCACAAATGAAAACCTTAGCGAGCATCAGCGATATACAAAAATGTTCGGGTCGCCCATTGACTTCAATGGGGTTCGTTACTCGAGACGAACCCTCGAGCATCGCGATAATTTCGTCCCGAGTAACGAGCACCCGAGCATTTTGGTGCTCGCTCATCTCTATTTATTACACCACTAACATTCTAGTTCTTCAAAAGGTTAAACATTTCAACTCATTTCTTACATTCCAATCCAGATTTTTTGAAGGTCCAGGGAATTGTCAAACATTTCAGGTTTGTAAACGACACAGTCGAAAGGGGTGTCAAATTAATTCAAGACTACAATGTGAGCATAACAAAAGATCAAGAGTAGAAGCAGCATGTTTTGCAAGTAGTTGCTAAATGTCGAAAATTATTCCCAAAAGATCAAGATGTACAAAAAAGCACAAAAAAGTTCCTCTGTGCTCTTGTGAGATTAAACAATATGCTTTAGAGAATATCACTCACATAAAGTGATAAAACAAAGAGAAAATAGGGCAATCCTTGCAGGTAGTTTCTAAAAAAACTTTACTTAAAAAGCAAGTCAGTTATACTCCAAAGAAGATTATTAGGCATATTTAATTGATATCTCTATAGTATATTGTTTAATCTCACAAGAGCACAGAGGAACTTTTTTTGTGCATCTTTGTCTTTTGTCTATATCCATTTCGTGTGGAGAAATAGATGTTCGTGTGCTGCTCTCCATAACTATGGATATACTGTGGAATACAAGGTGGATCTACTAATTTCAAAGCTTGCCAGGACTTCAGGTGCTAGTGGGTGGGTTTCCACGTTTTTTGAGACTCCCCGTTTAGTGCCAGGTGAGTCCCCCTACTCTTTTGTAGGAGTTTTCGATTTTATCTGAATTGTTTCTGAAAATATCAAGGTGCTGCTCTATTTATTTGTCTGAAACTTATTCCCAGACACACTGAAATCTACCCTCTCAAAACCTATACAACCTACTTGATTCTGGTAACTGAAACAGAAAATCTACCTACCAATTCAAACTACCTGCCTATTTCATTGTTGTAAAACTTTAGACATAAAACCTGTTCTGATGTTACTACTTGCTATTTCTAAAGATAGTTTTTGTAATAACTAAGTTCAATGTTTTAAATTCATTATGCTTGGATTATAATAAATAATTGATTCATATGTCAATATTTTCTTTCTTCTCCCCCCCCCCCCCCCCCATCCCACTCCTTCCTTTCATCTACCTGGTTGAAAATCAATTTTTTAAAACGCATCTTACTTGAACTCTTTGATGCTAAATAACTCAAAAATAGTAAGAAAACATAAAAAAAAAACAAATGATCAACTTTCAAAATTTTCTAATGTTTTTGAAAAATTCAATTTTCCATGTCCGGAACAGAACGAATCCTCAAAAAAGCCAAATATCTTCCGATCTGTACATTTGAGTTAAAATTGAAGCCAGAATTTTATTTTATTTTTTTAAATAGCAGGTTTTTAATATTTAGGTCTGATGAGGCAGGATTAACATTAACGGATTATGCTTAAACTTTGCCAATTTAATTTTTTACATCAGTTGGCAACTTTTTTAGGGGTTCCTGTTGAAAATACGACAAAAAAAAAAATTCCCCCACGTCTTGCGATCACCCTAAGGAATAGGTCATCAGTTGAAAAAAGGCTGGAATATCCATTTAATTACAAACAAACTACAAAAGAAAGGTACACAATTTGCACATCAATGAAAGGAGGAAGAGTCAAAGTGTTTTTTCTAAAATACCAGTAAGATCTATTTTCTGCCACATTGTAGTGTTGGGCATCTCTAATATATGCCTCACATATTCATGAGATGTGCATGGGCAACCAGTGCTTTCTGTTTGCAAACACATTTTCTGTGCCACTCAATTGATTTGAATCATACTTAACAAACTCCCATAAATGGTAAAAACCAAGAAGCAGTGCTGCAGTGTGGAAGAAAATGGAACTTACTTCTATGTCATGAAAAACTTTGGACCTTCATCTTCTCAGTGATGTGTGGATTGTGTACCTGTCTTTTTATTTTTTTTTGTATTAAATCCCCAAATCTTCTCTTTTTTTTAACCCCTTAGTGATGAAGCCTGTTTGCGACTTAGTGACGGAGCCAAATTTTAGAAATCTGACATGCGTCGTTCAACGTAGCATAACTCCGTAAAGGCTTTACATATCCAAGTGATTCTGACATTGTTTTTTCACCACATGTTGTAAAAAGAGACCGATATTATTTGTGTATATTTATTAAAAGCGCCAAAATTGGGAACATTTTGAAAAAATTGTCATTTTTTCACATTTTCAACTGTAACATCTCAAATATGTCCAAACATACTGTACAAATTTTTGATAAGATATATATTTCCATCTGTTTACTTTATTCTGAATGCACATTTGAAAAACTTTTGTGTTTTTTTAACCATTTAGATGACGTACAAATTTAACATTACTTTTCAGCATTTTGAGGAACACTTTGTTTTCCTGCACCAAGCCAAGTTTGCAAAGGCTCATTAGTGTCAGAATAATAGATACCCCCCCAAATGACTCCATTTTAAAAACTACCCCGCTTAATGTATTCACTGAGAGGTGTCATGAGTATTTTGACCCCACAATTTTTTTTCAGGAATTAATTAAATTTAGAGGAGAAAAAATTAAGTTTCATATTTTTTTCCTATAGTGCTCATGAAAATGAGGATTTACACCCCAAAATGGATACCCCCATTTCTCCCTTGTTCAGAAATATACCCATTGTGGCCCTAATCTTATGTCTGGATGCACAACGGGACCCAAAATGAAAGCAGTAGTCGGTGGTTTTCAGAACATAAATTTTGCTTGAAGGCGTTTAAGGCCCCATAGCACTTTTGTAGAGTTCTTGAGCGGCCAAAACCAAAGAGAAACCCCACAAATGACCCCATTTTAAAAACTAGACCCCTTAACAAATTTACCTAGGGGTGAACTGCCCATTTTGACCCCACAGTTTTTGAATGAATTAAAGCAAAGCAAAAGGAAAAAATTGTGATTTTCCTTTGTTTGTCAATTCTGTCATTTTAAAAACAGCTTTTTTTGTACAGCACACACATGAATGAAGCCTTGCACCCCAAAATGGATACCCCTGTGTCTCCCGTGTTCAGAGACATACCTATTGTGGCCCTAATCTTATGTCTGGATGCACAACGGGGCCCTAAATGAAAGGAGTAGTCGGTGTCTTTCAGAACATAAATTTAGCTTGAAAGCGTTTTAGGCCCAATGGCACATTTGTAGAGCTCTTGAGTGTCCAAAACCAAAGAGAACCCCCACAAGTGACCCCATTGTGAAAACTACACCCCTTAACAAATTTATCTAGGGGTGTACTGCCCATTTTGACCCCACAGTTTTGAATGAATTCAAGCAAAGCAAAAGGAAAAAAATGTGATTTTCGTTTTTTTGGCAATTCTGTCATTTTAAAAACGGCTTTTTTTGTACAGCACACACATGAATGAAGACTTGCACCCCAAAATAGATACCCCTGTTTGTCCCGTGTTTAGAGACATACCCATTGTGGCCTTAATCATTTGTCTGGATGCACAACGGGGCTCAAAATGAAAGGAGGAGTCGGTGGCTTTCAGAACAGAAATTTAGCATGAAGGTGATTTAGGCCCCATAGCACACTTGTAGAGCCCTTGAGCGGCCAAAACGACAGAGAACCCCAACAAATTACCCCATTTTGAAAACTAGACCCCCTAACGAATTTATCTAGGGGTGTACTGTGTATTTTTACACTACAATTTTTGAATAAATCTAAGCAAAGCAGTAGGAAAAAAATTACAATTTTCATTTTTTTGGCAGTTGTATAATTTTAAAAACAGTTTTTTTTGAACAGCACACATAGGGATGAAGACTTTCACCCCAAAAGGGATACCCCTGTTTGTCCCGTGTTCAGAAACATACCCCTTGTGGCCTTAATCTGCTTAAAGGACACATGGCTAGGCCTATAATGAAAGGAGCACCTGTTGGATTTCAGGGTACAACGGAATAAATTCCAGACCCCATCGCCCACTTATAGAGCCATTGAGCGTCCAAAACGATAAAGAACCCCACAAATTACCCCATTTTAAAAACTAGACCCCTTAACGAATTCATCTAGGGGTGTACTGCATATTTTGACCCCACAGTATTTGAATAAATCTAAGCAAAGCAGAAGCAAAAAATTACGATTTTCATTTTTTTGGCAATTTCGTCAATTTAAAAACAGTTTTTTTGTACAGTGTACATAGGAATGAAGACATTCACCCCAAAATGGATACCCCCATTTGTCCCGTGTTCAAAAACATACCCATTGTGGCCCTAATCTACTTACAGGACACATGGTTAGGCCCATAATGGAGGGAACACCCGTTGGATTGCAGGGCACAACTGAATAAATTCCAGGCCCCATTGCTCACTTGTACGGAATAAAAATTGACACCTTAAAAAAATATCCCCCCCACCACCCCCACACACTCCGCACCCTTTTCGGCGTTCCCCAAATCTTAGATAAAAGTAATAATGTGAACTGTGTAGTATTTCCGAAGACAGGGGTAATTACGTAGGCTGGTTGGGATGGGCACATGGGGCAATAAAACCGTGTATCCCCCCCTCCTCTCATGCTTTTTGGGGGTATTTCGTGACCTCAGTGGCGGGTATGGGGTGTAAAAAGTGGCGCTCTGTGAGTCTCCGTAAGTTTGATGAGGTGCGGCGGTCTCACACAGAAGGCGCTCAACAAGGTGTTCCTGGAACTGCATGAAGGCAAGCGTTCCCAGGGCTTCTTGTAAATTGCGTATTACAGGTAGCGGTCTGAATAACGCCGGGCTCTCGCAGCCGTACGGGGAATCCGCTTGCGGAGGCCCGCAGAGGATCCCGGCTGTGAGCCCGGCTGTGACCCTGCGTATGGCCGTGTAATGTACTGCGCATAACTGCCTAATCACACATGCGGTTATGCGCAGTACTTTTTTTTGTTTGCATTTCCCGCACCGTCGATTAGCGATGACGCGGGTACCCGCATCCCGTATACAACGTATTTGCGTATGGGCTGCGGGTATATCCGCGACCATGGAGCACAATGGGCTCTATGTTGCGGATATCCGCGGTAAAATAGAACATGCTGCGTTCTCTTTTCTGCAAGTGGTTTACGCAATTCCGACCCGCTAATGTGAGCGGGATTGTGTAATCCAATGCGATTGATCTGCGTATTACCACGGATCAGACGCATGCGGAATCCGTAATTCCTATTCGGTCATGTGAGACCGGCCTAAGGTAGATCGCTACCTTTTTATCACGTGACCGGGGACCGCTCAACGAGGCCACCCATCACTGCTCCAGGCTCTTGGCGACCATTGGTCGCCTGGGAGCAAGGAGATTTTAATTGTCCTGGGCTCCCCAACTACTGCGCATGTGTCGGGTGTTTTATCGGCAGTCGCATGCGCAGAATCCGGGAAAGTTCTCGGAGGAAGATCGCGTCGGGGTGCAAATACGGAGGTCTCTGGTAAAAATTTTCATCTCCTCTCACCGATCGCATCGGTGAGATGAACCTTCACCTTTTTTTTTTACTTTTACGTGATCGCCATTATCCATTGGATAACGGCAAACACGTGATTAGGAACCGATCACCGCTGCCCCCCATGAAATCTCCAGGCTCTCGGGTAAGTTTTGTAGCCAGGAGCAGGGAGATTTTAAATTATCACAGCTTTTGCGCATGCGCCTGCCATTGTGGCGACGGGCGCGTGCGCAGAAGCTGGGGTAAGGTCCGCGGATAAATCCGTGGGCCTTAGGTACGTCATTTCATCCTCCCTCACAGATATGATCCGTAGGGGGAGATGAGACGCAAGCTTTTTAAACTTTTTTAAACTTTTTTTTTTACTTTTTACCCTTTTTTTTTTTACTTTTTACCCTTTTTTTTTTACTTTACATGATCACTGTCATCCATTGGATGACAGTGATCATGTCCCTGGTGATATCTCTCTGCTCCTGGCTACACATGGCAGTCTGGAGCAGAGGGATTTTAAATTTCCCGGGGCTCGAGCCCCTCTGTGCACGCGCCCGATGTCAATCATCCGGCGCGCATGCGCAGATGGGCACTTCGGGTCCCGAGGTGAGTATTTTTACCTCCCGTCATGGATCTGATCCATGAGGGGAGGTGAAACGTTACTTTTTTAAAACTTTTTTAAACTTTTTCGCGATCGCTGCTATCCAATGAATAGCGGCGATCGCATGCCCGGGGACCGCTCACAGCGGTCCCCGGTAACACCTCCTGGTTTCCGGCTACCTTCTGGAGCCGGCAGCCAGGAGTTTTTAAATTTGCCGGGGACTCCTGGGCTTCTGCGCATGCGCGTGATGTCATCGCCTGGCGCGCATGTGCAGAAGGCCGGCGGCGGGTCCAGGAGGACCTGATCTTCGGGGGACACCGTGGACAAGCCGGGTGAGTCTTTTCAGCTGCCCTGATGGATCCAATCCATTAGGGCAGCTGAATATCTGCCTTTTTTTCAACTTTTATTTACTTTATTGCGATCGGCGCTATCCGTTGGATAGCGCCGATCACAATGCTGCGGGGGGACTGCCCGCAGCCCGGGATGACAGCTTCATGCTGTTGGCTACCTGCGGGCACCGACAGCATGGAGCTGTCACTTCCTCAGGCAAGTGGGCATTAATCCTAAGAGGATGCATAAAACTACATCCTCTAGGATTAAAGCCCATTTGCTGAGGACATAGTTTCCCTATGGGGCAGTCGTTAAGGGGTTAAATAAGCATATTATTCAATAGCCTTGTGAAGAAAAAAACAGGACTGCAAAATCAGAATATATAAATAAAATATAGTATTCCACCACAACTGGTGTTTTGGGGATTCCCATAAATAAATTCTCTTATTCTATGACATTAGTTTCCTTGTAGTTAAGCATATCAATTTTCAAAACCCTCTGCCATCTTTAATACAGACGTAGAAGGCATGATATAATGCAATAAAACTTTCACAACAAGAGACATATGCATGTGTACCTTTTATTATACTCACAAACAAAGATTAAAAAAAGTATGTTTTGAAACAAAATGAACTAGAATTCTGATGCATTTAGCTTAGTTAATCTCCTCATTGTGTTTTGGCTTTCGTATTTGAACAGACAGCCTATGGTTCTGCTCAGGGTTCCCACTTTTGGGTATTTAGACATAATTTGGGACAGAACCCAAGAGCGTGGACATAAATGTGATGTGAACGTACCATTGTTCTTACTTATGTAGCACCATAATTTTTATACCACTTGACATTGCATGATATTATGTTTATACATTGCACTAATTACATGACAGTGTGATAAAGACAGCAGTGTATAGTTAAACGCCCTACTGATATGAGTGCACAATCTATAGAAAGTAAGTACAGAGGTCAAGGAACACAGTAATAATCTGCACTGTCTGACAATATCCTGGATGTTCTAGTTATTTTATTGTCTACAATATTACATGCTATTTAGTTCTAATCAATCAATTAGCAAAAAAAATATTAAGAAGATCAATTCTCAATGTATTTACATACATTTTTACTTTTTGCCAATTCAGAAAATGTAATTGCAATTGTCCTAAAATAGAAAAGCATCCACTTTCAGTGTGTGAAAATGCATGCGTGTCATGAATTACATTGTAAATTAAACACAATCTTTTTCTAGCACAGAACAATTAATGTGCTACAGAAAAGTGGATTTTAATTCATAGGGGAGAAAGAGAACTGATGTTGCTGTAGCAACTTTTGTGTTTGCATGATTAGTTACTGATATGTGGCCATGTGAAATGCTATTCAGTATTATTTTTCATAATGAATGTGTTCAACTTTAAAACATGCTTTTTATCGGAAAGTCTTAGCAGGGTACTTCTTCTGACCTGCCATAGTGCTTAAAATATATGTTTTTCTTTCCTTTCCATTTCTAGTTATGGAAGAAAAGGCTATTGCGGTACAGAAGGCAATATATTTATGCAGATATATTGTTAAATGTTGACATTAACAACCTGTTAGTGTGGTTTCTCACATGGCGTTTTTGAAAAAAATTCAGCGACCTTTATGGTAATATTTTCACAGTACTTTTTGAAGTAATTTCTTTTTCTTTTTTTAGTAAAAATTGCCACACTGCAATGTGTATGCAAATTTTGCTGCAGATTACTGGCGGAGCTGCAGAAAAATATACTTTTCAAAGACATTGAATTTTTTTGTTTTGCAAAATCTGCAGGAAAATTTGCAGCAACAAATTCAAAAAAAATCTGCACCAAAATATTTTCTCTGTGGAGCCTACTATAACACCAATTTCATGAATAAACCTGACATTAAACTACTCACATACAGAAATCAACTTTTTGGGCACCACTATAAAAATTTCAAACAACTCAATACAGACATCTCTATACCGAAAACCAATTGATCGGCCCACAAACCTCAGATGGGACAGTTCCATCCTAAACACATCAAAAAGTACATAATCTACATCCAGGCTATCAGATACTACCGGATATGCTCCAACGCAACAGTCAGAGAGAAATATTTATACCACCTTAAAAGGACATTTTTAAATCAGGGCTATCATCCCAGTGCAATTGATGACCAAATCACCAGAGACACCAGGATACCCAGAAATCAACTACTCCAATACAGAGAGAAAGAAGAAAACAGTTGTGTACCTCGAGTAGTGACCTCGCAGCTAGCGGTACTAAGGAAAACCGCAAAGAAATTCCATCATATCCTACACAAGGATGACCATCTGAAAACCATATTCCTAGACCCTCTCCTTCTGTGTTACAGGCAACCTCCAAATTTGAGGAACCATATAATCAGCAGTGCATTGCCCTTTGACACGCAAAAAGGAACTTATCCCTGTAATGTAAGCAGCTCTAAGACCTGCTCACATGTACTGACTGCGGACAGGATACAAATCCCCAACACACAACAGGACTATAAGATCCCTGGCACATTCACATGTTACATGTCCAATGTTGTATACCTGATCCTGTACAGTGAATGTCCTGTTGGGGGCCTTTATATTGAGGAAACAGGACGAAAACTGAAAGCCAGGATGAGATCGCATTGCCACACAATTTGAGAGAGAAAGACTGAATTACATGTGGCGAAACATTATTCTAGTCACGGACACGACATACAACATACGAAAGTTATTATATTTAAGTGCAATTTCAAGTGCCAACATCACAGAAGAATTTCGGAATACAATTTTATAACCATCTTGATACTATCACAAACGGAATGAATCTTGGAGGTTTTTTTCGCATCAGTGGAGAATATGAGATATGAGAAACCCAGAGCATAGGTAACATGCTGGTCTCGTGGTGACCCCCTAACATCAATTTAGAGACCAAAAAACTTTCAAATCCCTTGTCACTGGACTAAATAAGTATTTAAGTATTTACTGTTCTGCTCTTCCCTTTCTGGTATTCATCTAAATTATATTAATCACATATTAATCACATCATCTCTGTGCATCTTATCCTGTTCTGGAATTCAATTTAAGTGCAAATTAAACACACCATGTTTGTATCCTTTCATGTGATTATGTGTATATGTATTTATATAAATGCGCCCTTAAATTTGTTCAATTATGCCTGAGGAAGAACCCTGAGAGTTTTGAAAGCTCGCTATAACATCATGTATTTTTTGTTAGCCATTAAACGGTATCATATCTACAAGATTACTTGATTTCTCTTACTGAGAACAATCACATTTTGCTCTACTGGCTAACATGGTACTAAACTTTTTTCGTTTTACCTAATGGTGTGGTACAGAGTAATGCTATCCTATAGCAGGGGTGCTCAACTGGTGAATAGCAGATGCCAGCTGTCCGGATCTCTGCTGTTCAGACTAGAAGAAGTGGGAAGAGGCAGGAGTAAAAGTACCTTTAGTAGGACGAGTAGGCCATGAAGTAGGATGCACTTGGTGAGCGGTATTTTTTTCTAGCCAGTTTACCACATCATTTTATGACTCACCCCGCTCAACTGAGTAGTGATGAAAGATCTTTTGTCCTCTGCTGCAGCAGCACATAACCATGCTTTGGGCTCCAAAGTGCTGCTACAGTAAAGGAAGAACAATCTTCGCCTGTTGCATCATCCTCACATATGCCCTGCAATCACTGCTGCCCTGCCTGCTGCAAGTTTAAATGGATCAGCAGTTAGTTTGAAACTAACAACTGTACAATCCATGCTCTCCTTTTTCTTTGCTATTAAACCTTTTCTAAGTGAATGTTTCAAATACAGAAGTAAATGCACAACATGTTAATGAATTTACCAATATTGCCGGAGTCCAGAGTAGTTGTTTTAAGGTTGATAGACTTAGGCCCCCTGTCCACGGGCGTGATTCCGCCGCCGGTAAATCGCCGGCGAATCATGCCATCTGAAGCTTTCCATAGCATTGCTATGCAAAGCGCCGCCCCCTGTCGACAAGCGGAGAATCATTACGATTCTCCACTCATGGCCAGCAATTAGCAGCATGATGTGAATTGCCGCGATTCTCTGCGGTCAGCCTATCTGCCGGCTCCTGCTCCCGGGCGGTATCCCGCAGAAATCCGCCGCAGGATACCGCAATGCCCGTGGATAGGGGGCCTTAGGCTGATCTCACACGGGCACAATTGTCATTGAGCAATACTCAATACCAATAGTGCATTGATTTGTATTGGGCCACTCACACCTGTAATTTCTTTGTGCACATGCTACTCACACAAACAAAATTGCGTCATGGACATTCTTGGCATGTATTATGTGCACATACATACCAACATAGTGTATGGGGATTAGCAGCATGCAAGAACAATGCAAGTTATTTCGTACTTGCTGTATGCTCATGCTGGCACACACATTCATAAAAACCTGGCCTTAGCCCATCATATTTTGCATCTAGGCCTCTCTTGCACTCTTTTAGTGAGTTCGCCATCACCACATCCTCAGGCAGAGAGTTCCATAGTCTCACTGCTCTTACAGTAAATAACCCCCTTCTATGTGGTGTAGAAACCTTCTTTCCTCCAAGTGTAGAGAGCACCCCATTGTTAAAGTCACAGTCCTGGATATAAATAGATGATGGGAGAGATCTCTGTTTTGTCCCCTGATATATCTATACATAGTTCTTAGAGTGCCCCCTTGTTACAGTCCTGGGTATAAATAGATGATGGGAGAGATCTCTGTATTGTCCCCTGATACATCTATTCATAATAATTATGTCGCCTCCTCGCCTGTCTTTTTTCTAAACTAAATTATCCTAATTTGCTTGAGATTATTGCCCATTCTGAATTTAAAGAAGTATCACAATAGCAGTTTTATGTTAATTACACATCAATATGTATTTAAGTTAATTACTCACTTTATTTTGGTCCCAGAAGAACCCACAGTTTTATATTATTACGCATCAGTAATTTTGTTTGTTAATTGCACCAATTTGGGCCCCATTTATAATTGGAACTCACAATCCACTTACATATCCAATAATAATATTAATGAAAAGTGAAAGTAAAAATACAGAGTATGAAAATAGAACCAAAGTGTTAGAAAAACATGGGCACACATCCATTGGCCGCCTGCACACGGGCGGAAATCCCGCCGCGGGATTTCCCGCGGGATTTCCGCCACTGAAAGTTTGCATAGGAGTGCATTACAATACGCACTCCTATGCAGACGGCCGCGGTTTGGCCGCGCGAAATCTCGCGCGGCAAACAAACCGCGGCATGTCCTATTTTTGTGCGGGGCACGCACTTACCCGGCCGCCGGCTCCGGTCTGCGCATGCGCCGGCTGCGCGGCAGCTGGCACATGAAAGAGCCGGGGCCGCCAGGCGCGGGTGAGTACACGCTCGTCCCTGCAGGCTCTCGGGTCGGGTCCCGCGGCGAGAATTCTCGCTGCCGGATCCGACCCGCTCGTGTGCAGGCGGCCATATGTTATACATGATCTATGACATCTCAGGGTCAAGGAAACTATATTTTGTTTTAATCTGCTTTTATTTTGTATTTCAATAGAAATTTGTTTATGTAAGACATACCCAGAAGCAAGCAGAATGTTCTACAGAAACCTCCCCCACATACACACTAAAGATAATGTGGCACACTGGGCTCATCTTATGCTTATCTAGTGAAAACAAGAATAACCAGTTATCTAAGGATGATATGGCATATGTAATACGCATGTCTGTTACACCCTGTGCATAAAGCCATTTGCATTCCGCTATAAAAACCCACACCTATAAAAAATAAAGCAGAATCATCTTATGAATATATCTCATGTTTTACGTGTTGATTCTCCATGTGCTTGTACCCACATTAAATCCCACAACGCATTTGCATTAAAATTAATTTGGCACCCAACCTCTTCCGGACCAAGACGGGACCTTTACTCTGGGATGGACAGATCACATGCAGCTGCATAAGAGGTAAAAAGCTTATTCTTACAATTTAACTAATAACTATGAATAGTTTTATAATGGGACAGTACAGAGATCTCTCCCATCACCTATTTATACCAATGACTGTAACAAGGGAGCGCTCTAATAACTATGTATAGATATATCAGGGGTCAGTACAGAGATTTTGCGAATCATCTATTCTTACCCAGGACTGTGATAAGGGGGTGCTCTAATAACTATATATAATAAATCAGGGGACAATACAGAAATCTCTCCCATTATCTATTCATACCCAGCACTATAACAAGAGGGCACACTCTGCATCTTGAGAAAATAAGGTTTTTACACATGATATAGAAGGGGTTTCTTTACTGTAAGGGCAATGAGACTATGGAACTCTCTGCCTGAGAGTGTGGAGATGGCAAATTCGATAAAGGAGTTCATGAGGGGCATGGTTTTTTTTCTAAGGCGATAAAACATTATATGTCATAACTATTAATAACGTCAGGAGGGTCAGTGATTTGGGGATTATTCAGATTGCCAGATTGGGGTCAAGAAGGAATTTTTTTCCCCCTAAATGGGGAAATTGGCTTCTACCTCATTGGTTTTTTTTTGCCCTCCTCTGGATAAATATTGGGAGGTAATAGGCTGAACTGAACGGACATGTCTTTTTTCGTCCCTATATACTATGTTACTATGTTTCTATGCAAACATTTTTCCTTTAGAGAAGTCTATGGAAAAGCCTCTGAAAAAATGCCATACAAGGAGCAAGCTGTATTTTGACAAAACACCATGGACCCAAAAACACAACCAGAGTGAAGAAAAATACCACAAAAAACACTGTTTATAGTGATTTTTTTTATAACTCCTTATTGATCTACTACTACCAGTAACATCTGACTGCAGTAGTTTTTGTCCCCCCCAAAACCCTGAGGCAATAAAATGTTGAAAAATTGTAGCATTTTTCCTAAAACACTATGATGAAAATTTACTGAGCCCGGCATTCCCCACGCTGTGCTTAGTATAATGTCCCCTAGCAGCTGATGTGCTTAATACATGACGAGGTCAAAAGCTGCAATCAAGTCAAAAATGGAGAGAAATTTCTAGGCTAGGGCTACAGGCCATTTTGGGGCACGTCACTTATGTGACCAAAGATTGCACCATGGCTCTGCTACAGTCCAACTTAATGTAAGTAAATGTGATCATATCATGACTAGCAAGTTGCTGCAAACCTGATAACCACAATCACTTGTGAAAATTGCTTCTGATTATGCAATTTCACTGGGCTACACTGCAATCTTTGCCCACATTACATGTGTCACGACTAGAGATGAGAGAGCACAAAAATGCTCGGGTGCTCGTTACTCGAGTCGAACGTTTCGCGATGCTCGAGGGTTCGTTTCGAGTAACGAACCCCATTGAAGTCAACGGGCGACCTGAGCATTTTTGTATATCGCTGATGCTCGCTAAGGTTTTCATTGGTGAAAATCTGCAAAACCCAAGAAAGTGCTAGAAACGACACAGAAACGGATAGGGCAGGCGAGGGGCAACATGCTGGGCTGCATTTCAGGTTCCCAGGTCCCACTATTCAGCCACAATAGCGGCAAGAGTGCCCCCCCTACCAATTTTTACTTCGGACAAACCCTCATTAGCAAGGCACACCTTAGCTAAGCACCACACTACCTCCCACAAAGCACAAGCACTGCCTGCGGGACACACCCCTACCTCTTCTCTTGGGTTACATGCTGCCCAACCCCCCCCCCCCCCCCCCGCACGACCCAGTGTCCACAGCGCACACCAAAGTGTCCCTGCGCAGCCTTCAGCTGCCCTCATGCCACACGCTGGCCTCACAGCCACACCACCCTCATGTCTATTTATAAGTGCGTCTGCCATGAGGAGGAACCGCAGGCACACACTGCAGAGGGTTGGCAGGGCCAGGCAGCGACCCTCTTTAAAAGGGGCGGGGCGATAGCCCACAATGCTGTACAGAAGCAATGAGAACTCCAATCCTGTGCCACCTCCATCAAGAGCTGCAAACGTGGGCATAGCAATTGGGAATCCATGTGCCATACCGTATTCATTCTGTCAAGGTGTCGCATAGCTCAATTCACACTGCAAGGGGAAAGCCATCAGTGCTCTGCCCTCTACCCAAGTCAGTCAGTGCCTTTGTACCAGACAGGTCAAACACCGCGATGGGAACTAAGTTTGCACCAACAGCATAGAGGGGGTCCTAGGAAGCCCAAGACATGACCAAAAAATTGATCTGAGCGGCCAAACATGGCAGACTTGCACCGTGCCCACAACATAGGCCTCAGCCCACAGCTTCAGCAATCCTAGGCAGGAAGCAGACTTTCACTGCACCAAGTCAGACTGGGGTTCTTTATAAGTAGACACATGCAGTTACAACTCCGTGTGGACCGACAGCATAGGTGGGTCCCAGGAAGCCACTGGCGGTACATAAATATATCCCATTGCATTGCCCAGCACAGCTGAGGTTACGTCCGATTAAATGCAGGTGGGCTTTGGCCCACACTGCATGCCCCAGTCTGACTGGGGTTTTTAATACATAGACACTGGCAGGTACAAATCCCTAATGTGAAGTCCCTGTGGACCCACACCATGGGTGGGTCCCTGGAACCCATCGGCGGTACATAAATGTATCCCATTGCAGTGCCCTGCTCAGCAGAGCTAATGTCACATACAATACAGGTGGGCTTCGGCCCACAGTGCATGCCTCAGTCAGACTGGTAATATGTACCTTAACAGTAACCGCGTTGGTGGGAATGTGGTGGCGACTGTGGACCTAGTAGCGCGGTTTTATTTAGTTGGTTTTCGGAATGTGGCCAGGCTTAAGTGGGCTGTGGCGGGGGGATGGTGGGGGGGCTCTCTTGTTGTGTCGGTAAAGGTGAAATTCTTGGACTGCCACCAGACGGACCAATGCAAAGGTATTTGCCAAGAATGTTTTCATTGTTGGAGGAGGAGGGGGATTTTTTTGAGGCACTACGTGTCCGCTCCATGTGTCCGTGGTTCTATGCACCTTAACACTAACTGCGTTGGTGGGAAATGGCCTCGCTACCATCATGTCTTTGGGAAGCCTCCGTTTCCACACCCCAGTGACATAGCATTAGCAGCGGTATAGGCAGAGCCCAGAATTAGTAACATTTCTGCGGTAGCATTAGGTACAGGCCCCAGTAATATATCACTAGCAGCATTATAGGGGGAGCACAGTATTAGTTCCATTTCAGTAGTAGTAGCAGTCCAGACAGGCCCCAGTAACAATTCCGAAGCAGCAGTATAGGGGGAGCACAGTCTTAGTTCCATTTCAGTAATAGTAGCAGTCAAGACAGGCCCCAGTAACAATTCCGAAGCAGCAGTATAGGGGGAGCACAGTATTAGTTCCATTTCAGTAGTAGTAGCAGTCAAGACAGGCCACAGTAACATTCCCGTTGCAGCAGTTTAGGGAGATAACAGACCAGGCCCCAGTTACATTTATGTAGCAAAAGTGTAGGCCAACCCCACACACCTTGCTGTAGCATGAGTGCAGGCGAAGCCCATAAAAATTACTAGGATTAAACTGTAGGCGATGGCCCAAAAAAATTGGTGTACCAACAGTACTAATGTACCTCAGAAAAATTGCCCATGCCCATCCCAGAGGGCAGGTGAAACCCATTAATCGCTTTGGTTACTGTGGCTTAATTTGTAACTAGGCCTGGAGGCAGCCCAGTTAAAATAAAAATTGGTTCAGGTGCAAGTTTCAACGCTTTAATGAGAATTGAAACGTATAAACATTGTTTACAAAAGTAATATGACTGAGCCTTGTGGGCCTAAGAAAAATTGCCTGTTCGGCGTGATTACGTGAGGTTTCAGGAGGAGGAGCAGGAGGAGGAGGATGAATATAATACACAGATTAATGAAGCTAAAAGGTCCCCATTTTTTATGGTGATAGAGGACGATGCTTTCATCCGCGGGTGCAGCCTACGTATTGTTTAGGTACCGCTGCTGTCCGCTGGTGGAGAAGAGAAGTCTGGGGAAATCCAGGCTTTGTTCACTTTTATGAGTGTAAGCCTGTCGGCACTGTCAGTTGACAGGCGGGTATGCTTATCCGTGATGATTCCCCCAGCCGCACTAAACACCCTCTCTGACAAGACGCTAGCCGCAGGACAAGCAAGCACCTCCAGGGTATACAGCGCGAGTTCAGGCCACGTGTCCAGCTTCGACACCCAGTAGTTGTAGGGAGCAGAGGCGTCACGTACTCCCTCACCATCCTTTTACAGTGCTCCCGCCGACTCAGCCTTGACTGGGGAGCGGTGACATAGTCTTGCTGGGGAGCCATAAAGCTGGCAAAGGCCTTGGAGAGTGTTCCCCTGCCTGTGCTGTACATGCTGCCTGATCTCCGCGCCTCCCCTTCTACCTGGCCCTCGGAACTGCGCCTTCTGCCACTAGCGCTGTCGGATGGGAATTTTACTATCAGTTTGTCCGCCAGGGTCCTGTGGTATAGCATAACTCTCGAAACCCTTTCCTCTTCGGGTATGAGAGTGGAAAGGTTCTCCTTATACCGTGGGTCGAGCAGTGTGTACACCCAGTAATCCGTAGTGGCCAGAATGCGTGTAACGCGAGGGTCACGAGAAAGGCATCCTAACATGAAGTCCGCCATGTGTGCCAGGTTACCTGTACGCAACACATGGCTGTCCTCACTAGGAAGATCACTTTCAGGATCCTCCTCCTCCTCCTCCTCCTCAGGCCATACACGCTGAAAGGATGACAGGCAGGCAGCATGGGTACCGTCAGCAGTGGGCCAAGCTGTCTCTTCCCCCTCCTCCTCATGCTCCTCCCCCTCCTCCTCCTCCTCAATGCGCTGAGATATAGACATGAGGGTGCTCTGACTATCCAGCGACATACTGTCTTCCCCCGCCTCCGTTTCCGAGCACAAACCGTCTGCCTTTATGCTTTGCAGGGAAGTTCTCAAGAGGCATAGCAGAGGAATGGTGATGCTAATGATTGCAGCATCGCCGCTCACCATCTGGGTAGACTCCTCAAAGTTTCCAAGGACCTGGCAGATGTCTGCCAACCAGGCCCACTCTTCTGTAAAGAATTGAGGAGGCTGACTCCCACTACGCCGCCCATGTTGGAGTTGGTATTCTACTATAGCTCTACGCTGCTCATAGAGCCTGGCCAACATGTGGAGCGTAGAGTTCCACCGTGTGGGCACGTCGCACAGCAATCGGTGCACTGGCAGATTAAACCGATGTTGCAGGGTGCGCAGGGTGGCAGCGTCCGTGTTGGACTTGCGGAAATGTGCGCTGACCCGGCGCACCTTTCCGAGCAGGTCTGACAAGCGTGGGTCGCTTTTCAGAAAGCGCTGAACCACCAAATTAAAGACATGGGCCAGGCATGGCACGTGCGTGAGGCTGCCGAGCTGCAGAGCCGCCACTAGTTTACGGCCATTGTCACACACTACCATGCCCGGTTGGAGGCTCAGCGGCGAAAGCCAGCGGTCGGTCTGCTCTGTCAGACCCTGCAGCAGTTCGTGGGCCATGTGCCTCTTCTCTCCTAAGCTGAGTAGTTTCAGCACGGCCTGCTGGCGCTTGCCCACCGCTGTGCTGCCACCCCGCGCGACACCGACTGGTGGCGACGTGCTGCTACTGACACATCTTGATTGCGAGACAGAGGTTGCGTAGGAGGAGGAGGAGGAGGGTGGTTTAGTGGAGGAAGCATACACCGCCGCAGATACCAGCACCGAGCTGGGCCTCGCAATTCTGGGGGTGGGTAGGACGTGAGCGGTCCCAGGCTCTGACTCGGTCCCAGCCTCCACTAAATTCACCCAATGTGCCGTCAGGGAGATATAGTGGCCCTGCCCGCCTGTGCTTGTCCACGTGTCCGTTATTAAGTGGACCTTGGCAGTAACCGCGTTGGTGAGGGCGCGTACAATGTTGCGGGAGACGTGGTCGTGCAGGGCTGGGACGGCACATCGGGAAAAGTAGTGGCGACTGGGAACCGAGTAGCGCGGGGCCGCCGCCGCCACCATCATGTTTTTGAAAGCCTCCGTTTCCACAAGCCTATACGGCAGCATCTCCAGGCTGATCAATTTGGCTATGTGCACGTTTAACGCTTGAGCGTGCGGGTGCGTGGCGGCGTACTTGCGCTTGCGCTCAAACAGCTAGCGACGGCTGGACGCTGCGCTGAGAGACATTGCTGGATGGGGCCGAGGACAGCGGAGGTGAGGGTGTGGGTGCAGGCCGGGAGACGGTCGTGCCTGTGTCCTCAGAGGGGGGTTGGATCTCAGTGGCAGGTTGGGGCACAGGGGGGAGAGGCAGTGGTGCAAACCGGAGGCGGTGAATGGCCTTCGTCCCACCTTGTGGGGTGCTTGGCCATCATATGCCTGCACATGCTGGTGGTGGTGAGGCTGGTGGTGGTGGCTCCGTGGCTGATCTTGGCACGACAAACCTTGCACACCACAGTTCGTCGGTCGTCTGCACTCTCAGTGAAAAACTGCCACACCTTTGAGCACCTCGGCCTCTGCAGGGTGGCATGGCGCGAGGGGGCGCTTTGGGAAACAGTTGGTGGATTATTCGGTCTGGCCCTGCCTCTACCCCTGGCCACCGCACTGGCTCATCCAACCTGCCCTGCTGCTGCACTTGCCTCCCCCTCTGAAGACCTGTCCTCAGTAGGCTTAGCAAAACAGGTGGGGTCAGTCACCTCATCGTCCAGCTGCTCTTCCTCCGAATCCTCTGTGCGCTCCTCCCTCGGACTTACTGCCCTTACTACTACCTCACTGATAGACAACTGTGTCTCATCGTCCTCCTCACCCACTGAAAGCTCTTGAGACAGTTGCCGGAAGTCCCCAGCCTCATCCCCCGGACCCCGGGAACTTTCCAAAGGTTGGGCATCGGTCACGATAAACTCCTCTGGTGGGAGAGGAACCATTGCTGCCCAATCTCGGCAGGGGCCTGAGAACAGTTCCTGGGAGTCTGCCTGCTCCTCAGAATGTGTCATTTTCATGGAGTGAGGAGGCTGGGAGGAAGGAGGAGCAGCAGCCAGCGGATTCAGAGTTGCAGCTGTGGACGGCCTAGAAGACTGTATGGTCGATAGATTGCTGGATGCACTTTCTGCCATCCACGAGAGGACCTGCTCACACTGCTCATTTTCTAATAAAGGTCTACCGCGTGGACCCATTAATTGATGATAATAGATGAGTGACTCCCTGTTTACACGGGCCGATTGTCATTCAGTGTTTATGCCTGCAGCAACAGAACAAATGAACAGTAACCTAACAAATTATTATTCTGCATTCAGTCTGTGTATGCATTTACACTGTATAATAATCATTCAGATTCTCGCTGTATTGTGGGAATCTGAAAGATTATCAGCTCATGTAAAAAGGCCCCTACCATTAGAATGGCTTCAGACGAGTGTGTTTTTGTGCGTGCATACCTTCGCACAAAAAAACGTGTCAATTACAAGCAATGCATTGCCTATGGTGTGTTCACATGTCCGTGTTTTACAGGTGCGTGCCTGTAAAGAGGAAATGCGTGCACAATAGGGAATGCACGCATTGTCTTCAATGGAGCCGCAGCTGCTGCCGGCGGCTCCATTGAAGACAATGGACTACCCTCACCCCGTAATTGTTTTTCATGGAAGGGCTTTAACTATAAGCCCTTCCCTGAAAAACAACTATTTTAGTGTAAAATAAAAACTAAAAAAACTTACCTGTCCGCCGCTGCCGTGTGACCGCGGGGATGAAGAACACATCTGCCGCTTGCAGCAGATGTTTCCTTCATCCCCGCGAGGGAAAACAATTCCCTACTGCACCTGCCACATCTGTGACAGATGCAGAAAAGGAATTCGAAATCCCCGCCGGGATGAAGAACACATCTGTGACAGATGCAGCAAAGGAATTCTTCATCCCTGCAGGGAATAAAGAATTCCCTACCGCAGCTGTCACAGATGACAGCTGCAGTAGCAGATCAAGCTGCTGGCACCCAGTAATTGTTTTTCAGGGAAGGGCTTTAAATATAAACCCTTTTCTGAAAAACAAGAAAAAATGGTGATAAAAATTTTAAAAAATGTATACTCACTGTTCTTCAGCTGCACTGCTGTGAGGAGTATTCAGCAGGCGGGGATTTAAAATCCCGACCTGCTGAATGGACTGCCTCTGGTTGGCTGAGCACTGTGACCAATCAGAGGCAGCTCTCAGCTATTAAATGACAGATAGATTTTTTTTAAACTTTTGTCACCATTTTGTCTTGTTTTTCAGAGAAGGGCTTATATTTAAAGTCATTCCCTGAAAAACAATTACTGGGTGCCAGCAGCTTGATCCGCTACCGCAGCTGTCATCTGCAGGGATGACGAATTCCTTTGCTGAATCTATCACAGATTCAGTAGGCGGCAGATGTGTTCTTCATCCCGGCAGGCATTTAGAATACCTTTGCTGTATCTGTCACAGGAAACATCCCCCTGGGGACCCGCAGCGGCAGACAGGTACGTTTTTTGTTGTTTTTTTTTTTTACTCTAAAATTGTTGTTTTTCAGGGAAGGGTTTATATTTAAAGCCCTTCCCAGAAAAACAATTACAGGATGCTGGAAGCTGGATCCCCTATCACAGCTGTCATCTGTGACAGCTGTGGCAGGGATGAAGAATTCCTTTGCTGCATCTGTCACAGATGTGGCAGGTGCAGCAGGGAATTCTTTTTCCCCACGGGGATGAAGGAAACACAGGGACATGGCAGCGGCGGACAGGTAAGTATTTTTTTTTTATACACTAAAATTCTTGTTTTTTAGGGAAGAGCTTATATGTAAAGCTCTTCCCTGAAAAACAATTCGGGGGTGCCAGCAGACCATTGTCTTCAATGGAGCCGCCAGCATCAACTGCGGCTCCATTGAAGACAATGCGTGCATTATTTATTTATTTTTTTTTACACTAAAATTTAGTTTTTGGGGGGAAGGGCTTATATGTAAAGCCCTTCCCTGAAAAACAATTCAGGGGTGCCGGCAGACCAATGCCTTCAATGACGCCACCGGCAGCAGCCACGGCTGCATTGAAGGCAATGCACGGACCTGCATTCATGCTTGTTTTTGCACGTTCATGGGTGCGCACTTATGTACGAACCTATGTATGGACAAAAACACGCTCATGTAAAGCCACCCTTAATCTGGGAGTTTTACTTCTTTCCTTCTACAGCAGCTTGGTCATTGTTTGTTTTTCTTCGTATTGGTAAGTAGATTGATGTGACAAACCTCAGAAGTTTTAGATACTGTATATTTAGACATTTTTCCTAAATTATGTTAACACATGTGAGTGGAACCATTCAATCATATATATGCCAAAATTATTTTTAGTTTTGTGAGATGAATGTTTTAGTTAATATTTTTGCAGCCATTAATTAAGAGACAAGCAAGCAGAAATGTATAACATGTACTAATCGTGCAGATTGTTACAAAACTGAATATAATAGTTCCACATTTGAAAAATATGTAAGTGTGCTATTAACATTGCGATAAGGACAAATTGCATTTACTTATGGCTAGAACAGTATTAACTAAATTTCCAAGTTTTCAACTTATAGTTAAATTTTCTAACATGCCATACTGTCGGGATTCAAGCATGTACCAAACATTCCTAGGTTTTCCCACACTCTCCTCCTTTTATGAAGGTTGAAAGTTTTTTTTCACCCAGTTGGAGTGCCCTTTTTGATTCCTTTCCTTCATGAAATACCTTAAAAGATTTTTTCTGATTACCTGATAGACCATGTAATCCACAGGAAATATTCCTTTGTTACAGTTTCAAGGAGAATTACTTGAAAAATCTTTTTCTTCTATGTGCTACAGTAGTTCTATTTTAGTTTTATATGCAGTCTATTTCTTTTTGAATTTGTAAGAAAAAAGGAAATTTAATCAATGTCTTCTCTGAGATGGTATGGACAAGTATTTCTCCTGTCTTGAGATGCCTTTTGTGTGAATATTGCTTTTAAAAAAAGACTTTGTGGGATGTGCAAAAGAATAAAAAGTCGTAACGCCATAATTAGGCTGTAAAGAACTTATTGATGCTCTGAACCAGACAGATATTTGGGTGAAAGAATTCTTTATTTCAGGTTGTAGGTGCTTGAAAGCCATTTTCAACTTTTAGTAGTTTTGGATAGAGTTAGAACATCATAGGTAATATATATATATATATATATATATATATATATATATATATATATATATATTCACTAATTTCAAGATGTAGCATAAATGGAGCATGCCTCGTCTACAGTTACAGTTCAGGATGTAGTCAATACATAGGAGGTATTACTGATAGGATTATTGTAAAATACTCAGGGCAGTACAGTATTTAATTGAATTTGCTGAGTTACAGATAAACACTGTTTGTCTTTTTTAAAAACATTTGGTTTTTATTTTGAAAGTTTTTATACATTAAAGAGAAACTTTTGCATTTGTATATTTATGCTCATTATAACTCTAATGTTTACAGTTTCCAGTGAATAGTAAAAAGTAAAAGAAGCAAAAAAAATTTTGGTTACATTACATAACATGGGAAAATACAACATAACATAATATGAGAGGTCAGTCCATCAGTCAGTCAGTATACCAGAGAAAAAAAGTAATAAAATCCCTTTTTTTAAATATAAAAAGGAAGTTAACACATAGAATCATGTAATTGTAAAGTTGGAGGGACCTCCAGGGTCATCTGGTCCAACCCCCTGCCAAGTGCAGGATTTACTAAAGCATCCCAGAGGGATATTTGTCCAGCCTTTGTTTGAAGACTTCCATTGAAGGAGAACTCACCACCTCCCGTGGTAACCTGTTCCACTCGTTGATCACCCTCACTGTCAGAAAGTTTTTTCTAATATCTAATCTGTGTCTCCTCCCTTTCAGTTTCATCCCATTGCTTCTGGTCTTTCCTTGTGCAAATGCGAATAAGGCTGATCCCTCTGCACTGTGACAGCCCTTCAAATATTTGCAGATAGCTATTAAGTCTCCTCTCAGCCTTCTTTTTTGCAAGCTAAATATTCCCAGATCCTTTAACTGTTCCTCATAGGACATGATTTGCAGACTGCTCACCATCTTGGTAACTCTTCTCTGAACTTGTCGAGTTTGTCTGTCTTTTTTAAAGTGTGGTGCCCAGAACTGGACACAGTATTCCAGATGCGGTCTGAAGAGTAGAGGGGAATAATTACCTCATGTGATCAATTACCTCAAAAGCGGGTAACACTGAGATGGCATTAAACTCAAGTTGCTCGATAGCTATATTTCCCAACATTGTCTGAATGCCAGCACTTGTACATATATATTCAAATGAACAGTTGGTATTTTTAGATCTAATTATCTCTGCCATGAAGGGAGAAGAATTAGATTTCCAATTTTGTGCAATACTTATCTTGGTGGATATAAAAACATGTATAATTACTAGAGATGAGCGAGCGTACTCATCCGAGCTTGATGCTCGTTCGAGCATTAGGGTACTCGAGATGCTCGTTACTCGAGACGAGCACCACGCGATGTTCGAGTCACTTCCATTTTCTTCCCAGAAAAGAATGCGCCGTTTTCTGGGCAATAGAAACACAGGGAATGCATTACAACTTCCTCCTGTGAAGTTCCAGCCCTATCCCACCCCCCTGCAGTGAGTGACTGGGGAGATCAGGTGACACCCGAGTATGTAAACTGGGGCCGGCCGCGGCTTGCCACAGATGCACGCTGAGAGACATTAGGGAAAGTGCCGTCCTGCTGTAGCTGCTGTAGGGAGAGTGTTAGGCTGTTATCTTCATCTTCAAGAACCCCAACGGTCCTTCTTAGGGCCACATCTGACCGTGTGCAGTATTGTTGAGGCTGCTTTTAGCAGTTTTGCACATTTTTTTTTGTATATCGGGCGTGCAGACCATAGCGTCCTCAGTCTGCAGTCATTTTACTGAGTATAGGGGCAGTACTGGTGAGGCAGGGACAGTGGTACAGGGAAAGAAATATACTGGCTATATAGGCAGTGGGCTTTTTCAAAAAAATTGGAAAAAAAAATCTTTGGGCTGCCTGTGACCGTGTTCAGTTTACTGCGTGTCTGCTGGGGGTAGTAGTCGCTCACTATTACCCAGCTAGGTGTTACTGCAGCCTTGCATATAATTTTTTCTGGCTGCACTGTGCTTTCAATAACCACAGTTATCCTCCAACAGAGAAATCCATATACAGGCTATATAGGCAGTGGGCTTTTTCCCAAAAGTTGGAAAAAAATACTATATTTGGGCTGCCTGTGACCGTCTTCAGTTTACTGTGTGTGTGCTGGGGGTAGTAGTCGCTCATTATTACCCAGCTAAGCCTGTGACCATCTACAGTTTACTGCGTGTCTGCTGGGGGTAGTAGTCGCTCATTAATACCCAGCCTTGCGCATAATTTTTTCTGGCTGCACTGTGCTTTCAATAACCACAGACATCCTCCAACAGGGAAATCCATATACAGGCTATATAGGCAGTGGACTTTTTCCCCAAAACTGGAAAAAAATACTATATTTGGGCTGCCTGTGACCGTCTTCAGTTTATTGCGTGTGTGCTGGGGGTAGTAGTTGCTCATTATTACCCAGCTAAGCCTGTGACCGTCTACAGTTTACTGCGTGTCTGCTGGGGGTAGTAGTCGCTCATTAATACCCAGCCTTGCGCATAATTTTTTTCTGGCTGCACTGTGCTTTCAATAACCACAGTCATCCTCCAACAGGGAAATCCATATACAGGCCATATAGGCAGTGGACTTTTTCCCAAAAATTGGAAAAAAATACTATATGTGGGCTGCCTGTGACCGTCTTCAGTTTACTGCGTGTGTGCTGGGGGTAGTAGTCGCTCATTATTACCCAGCTAAGCCTGTGACCGTCTTCAGTTTACTGCGTGTGTGCTGGGGGTAGTAGTCGCTCATTATTACCCAGCTAAGCCTGTGACCGTCTACAGTTTACTGCGTGTCTCCTGGGGGTAGTAGTCGCTCATTATTACCCAGCCTTGCGCATAATTTTTTCTGGCTGCACTGTGCTTTCAATAACCACAGTCATCCTCCAACAGGGAAATCCATATACAGGCTATATAGGCAGTGGACTTTTTCCCAAAAATTGGAAAAAAATACTATATGTGGGCTGCCTGTGACTGTCTTCAGTTTACTGCGTGTGTGCTGGGGGTAGTAGTCGCTCATAATTACCCAGCTAAGCCTGTGACCGTCTTCAGTTTACTGTGTGTGTGCTGGGGGTAGTAGTCGCTCATTATTACCCAGCTAAGCCTGTGACCGTCTTCAGTTTACTGCGTGTGTGCTGGGGGTAGTAGTCGCTCATTATTACCCAGCTAAGCCTGTGACCGTCTACAGTTTACTGCGTGTCTGCTGGGGGTAGTAGTCACTCATTATTACCCAGTCTTGCGCATAATTTCTTCTGGCTGCACTGTGCTTTCAATAACCACAGTCATCCTCCAACATGGAAATCCATATACAGGCTATATAGGCAGTGGGCTTTTTCCCAAAAATTGGAAAAAAATACTATATTTGGGCTGCCTGTGACCGTCTTCAGTTTACTGCGTGTGTGCTGGGGGTAGTAGTCGCTCATTATTACCCAGCTAAGCGTTACAGCAGGCTTGCGCATAATTGTTTCCTGGCTCTGCTGTGTCCGTTACATGATCGCCGTCATCCTGCCAGAGGGAAAGAGTATACATATATACGCTGCATACGGTGTCTGTCTGGTTTTTCACCTCACCATTTTAAAAAATTGAAGCAAAATACTTAAGGCCTACCACTGGCCTTTGGCCACTTGACTGGTTCTGCCCTGTGAATTCCAGTAGCTCAGTCATACACACCTAGGTCTCACTACAGGCTTGCGCATAATTGTTTCCTGGCTCTGCTGTGCGTTCCGTAAGCGAAGTCAGCCTCCAACCACAGGCCAATAAGCGGCACATTAATTACAGCGTTCTGTTTCTGCTCTAATCGTAATACACCATGCTGAGGGGTAGGGGTAGGCCTAGAGGACGTGGACGTGGACGCTGGCGAGGACGTGGAGGCCCAAGTCAGGGTGTGGGCACAGGCCGAGCTCCTGGCCCAGGTGTATCGCAGCCAACTGCTGCGGGATTAGGAGAGAGGCAAGTTTCTGGGGTCCGAAGGTTCATATCACAATTATTGGGTCCACGTGGTAGACCTTTATTAGAAACTAAGCAGTGTGAGCAGGTCCTGTCGTGGATGGCAGAAAGTGCATCCAGCAAACTATCCACCGTCAGCACCCAGACTTCTACGCCGTCCACTACTGCATCCCTGAATCCTCTCGCTGCTGCTCCTCCCTTCTCCCAGCCTCCTCCCTCCCAGCAAATGACACATTCAGAAGAGCAGGCAGGCTCCCAGGAACTGTTCTCGGGTCCCGGCCGTGAGTGGGCAAAAATGGATCCTCTATTACCTGAGGAGTTTCACATGACCGATGTCCAACCTTTGGAAAGTTCCCGGGGTCCGGGGGATGAGGCTGGGGACTTCCGGCAACTGTCTCAAGAGCTTTCAGTGGGTGAGGAGGACGATGACGATGAGACACAGTTGTCTATCACTCAGGTAGTAGTAATTGCAGTAAGTCCGAGGGAGGAGTGCACAGAGGATTCGGAGGAAGAGCAGCTGGACGATGAGGTGACTGACCCCACCTGGTTTGCTAAGCCTACTGAGGACAGGTCTTCAGAGGGGGAGGCAAGTGCAGCAGCAGGGCAGGTTGGAAGAGGCAGTGCGGTGGCCAGGGGTAGAGGCAGGGCCAGACCGAATAATCCACCAACTGTTTCCCAAAGCGCCCCCTCGCGCAATGCCACCCTGCAGAGACCAAGGTGCTCAAAGGTGTGGCAGTTTTTCACTGAGAGTGCAGACGACCGACGAACTGTGGTGTGCAAGGTTTGTCGCGCCAAGATCAGCCGGGGAGCCACCACCACCAGCCTCACCACCACCAGCATGCGCAGGCATATGATGGCCAAGCACCCCACAAGGTGGGACGAAGGACGTTCACCGCCTCCAGTTTGCACCACTGCCTCTCCCCCTGTGCCCCAACCTGCCACTGAGATCCGACCTCCCACTCAGGACACAGGCACGACCGTCTCCCCGTCTGCACCCACACCCTCACCTCCGCTGTCCTCGGCCCCATCTAGCAATGTCTCTCAGCGCAGCGTCCAGCCGTCGCTAGCGCAACTGTTTGAGCGCAATGACAAGTACGCCGCCACGCACCCGCACGCTCAAGCGTTAAACGTGCACATAGCCAAATTGATCAGCCTGACGATGCTGCCGTATAGGCTTGTGGAAATGGAGGCTTTCAAAAACATGATGGCGGTGGCGGCCCCGCACTACTCAGTTCCCAGTCGCCACTACTTTTCCCAATGTGCCGTCCCAGCCCTGCATGACCACGTCTCCCGCAACATTGTACGCGCCCTCACCAACGCGGTTACTGCCAAGGTCCACTTAACAACAGACACGTGGACAAGCACAGGCGGGCAGGGCCACTATATCTCCCTGACGGCACATTGGGTGAATTTAGTGGAGGCTGGGACCGAGTCAGAGCCTGGGACCGCTCACGTCCTACCCACCCCCAGAATTGCGGGGCCCAGCTCGGTGCTGGTATCTGCGGCGGTGTATGCTTCCTCCACTAAACCACCCTCCTCCTCCTCCTATGCAACCTCTGTCTCGTAATCAAGATGTGTCAGCAGCAGCACGTCGCCAGCAGTCGGTGTCGCGCGGCGTAGCAGCACAGCGGTGGGCAAGCGTCAGCAGGCCGTGCTGAAACTACTCAGCTTAGGAGAGAAGAGGCACACGGCCCACGAACTGCTGCAGGGTCTGACAGAGCAGACCGACCGCTGGGTTTCGCCGCTGAGCCTCCAACTGGGCATGGTCATGTGTGACAATGGCCGTAACCTGGTGGCGGCTCTGCAGCTCGGCAGCCTCAGGCACGTGCCATGCCTGGCCCACATCTTTAATTTGGTGGGTTAGCGGTTTCTGAAAAGCTACCCACACTTGTCAGACCAGCTCGGAAATGTGCGCCGGGTCAGCGCACATTTCCGCAAGTCCAACACGGACGCTGCCACCCTGCGGACCCTGCAACATCGGTTTAATCTGCCAGTGCACCGACTGCTGTGCGACGTGCCCACTCGGTGGAACTCTACGCTCCACATATTGGCCAGGCTCTATGAGCAGCGTAGAGCTATAGTGGAATACTAACTCCAACATGGGCGGCGTAGTGGGAGTCAGCCTCCTCAATTCTTTACAGAAGAGTGGGCCTGGTTGGCAGACATCTGCCAGGTCCTTGGAAACTTTGAGGAGTCTACCCAGATGCTGAGCGGGGATGCTGCAATCATTAGCGTCACCATTCCTCTGCTATGCCTCTTGAGAAGTTCCCTGCAAAGCATAAAGGCAGACGCTTTGCGCTCGGAAACGGAGGCGGGGGAAGACAGTTTGTCGCCGGATAGTCAGAGCACCCTCATGTCTATATCTCAGCGCGTTGAGGAGGAGGAAGAGGAGGTGGAGGGGGAGGAGCCTGAGGAGGAGCAGGGGGAAGAGAAAGCCGGGCCCACTGCTGAGGGTACCCATGCTGCTTGCCTGTCATCCTTTCAGCGTGTATGGCCTGAGGAGGAGGAGGATCCTGAAAGTTATCTTCCTAGTGAGGACAGCCATGTGTTGCGTACAGGTACCCTGGCACACATGGCTGACTTCATGTTAGGATGCCTTTCTCGTGACCCTCGCGTTACACGCATTCTGGCCACTACGGATTACTGGGTGTACACACTGCTCGACCCACGGTATAAGGAGAACCTTTCCACTCTCATACCCGAAGAGGAAAGGGTTTCGAGAGTGATGCTATACCACAGGACCGTGGTGGACAAACTGATGGTAAAATTCTCATCCGACAGCGCTAGTGGCAGAAGGCGCAGTTCCGAGGGCCAGGTAGCAGGGGAGGCGTGGAGATCAGGCAGCATGTACAGCGCAGGCAGGGGAACACTCTCCAAGGCCTTTGCCAGCTTTATGGCTCTCCAGCAAGACTGTGTCACCGCTCCCCAGTCAAGGCTGAGTCGGCGGGAGCACTGTAAAAGGATGGTGAGGGAGTACGCAGCCGATCGCACGACCGTCCTCCGTGACGCTTCTGCTCCGTACAACTACTGGGTGTCGAAGCTGGACACGTGGCCTGAACTCGCGCTGTATGCCCTGGAGGTGCTTGCTTGTCCTGCGGCTACCGTCTTGTCAGAGAGGGTGTTTAGTGCGGCTGGGTGAATCATCACAGATAAGCGTAGCCGCCTGTCAACTGACAGTGCCAACAGGCTTACACTCATAAAGATGAACAAAGCCTGGTTTTCCCCAAACTTCTCTTCTCCACCAGCGGACAGCAGCGGTATCTAAACAATACGTAGGCTGCACCCGCGGATGGAAGCATCGTTCTCTATCACCATAAAAAATGGGGACCTTTTAGCTTCATCAATCTGAGTATTATACTCATCCTCCTCCTGCTGAAACCTCACGTAATCACGCCGAACGGGCAATTTTTCTTAGGCCCACAAGGCACAGTCATATTACTTTTGTAAACAATGTTTATGCGTTTCAATTTTCATTAAAGCGTTGAAAATTGCACCTGAACCAATTTTTATTTTAACTGGGCTTCCTCCAGGCCTACTTACAAATTAAGCCACAGTAAGTGATTAATGGGTTTCACCTGCCCTCTTGGTTGGGCATGGGCAATTTTTCTGAGGTACATTAGTACTGTTGGTACACCAATTTTTTGGGGCCCTCGCCTACAGTGTAATCCTAGTAATTTTTATGGGCTTCGCCTGCACTCATGGTACAGCAAGGTGTGTGGGAATGGCCTACACTTTTGCTACATAAATGTAACTGGGGCCTTGTCTATACTGCAACTACTGAAATGTGAAAGAGACGGTTATCTCCCTAAACTGCTGCAACAGGAATGTTACTGTGGCCTGTCTTGACTGCTACTACTACTGAAATGGAACTAATACTGTGCTCCTCCTATACTGCTGCTAGTGATATGTTACTGGGGCCTGTCTAGACTGCAACTACTACTGAAATGGAACTAATACTGTGCTCCCCCTATACTGCTGCTTCGGAATTGTTACTGGGGCCTGTCTTGACTGCTACTATTACTGAAATGGAACTAAGACTGTGCTCCCCCTATACTGCTGCTAGTGATATGTTACTGGGGCCTGTCTAGACTGCAACTACTACTGAAATGGAACTAATACTGTGCTCCCCCTATACTGCTGCTAGTGATATGTTACTGGGGCCTGTCTAGACTGCTACTACTACTGAAATGGAACTAATACTGTGCTCCTCCTATACTGCTGCTTCGGAATTGTTACTGGGGCCTTTCTTGAGTGCTACTATTACTGAAATGGAACTAATACTGTGCTCTCCCTAAACTGCTGCTAGTGATGTTACTGGGGCCTGTCTAGACTGCTACTACTACTGAAATGGAACTAATACTGTGCTCCCCCTGTACTGCTGCTTCGGAATTGTTACCGGGGCCTGTCTTGACTGCTACTATTACTGAAATGGAACTAAGACTGTGCTCCCCCTATACTGCTGCTTTAGTTTTAGTTTAGTTCCCATCGCGATGCTTTACCTGTCTGCCACTTAGACACTGAGTGACTTGGAAAGGGGGCATAGTGCAGATGGCTTTCCCCTTGCAGTGTCGATTGAGCCACCTGACACCTAGACAGAATGAACACTGTGTGGGCACATGGATTCCCCATCACTACGTAACTCTAGGCGACATTTGCAGCTCCTGACGGAGGTGACACAGGATTGGAATGAAGATCGAACGTCGATTTGTCAGTGATTCTCAACTGCATTGTGGGCTATCGCCCCGCCCCTTTTAAAGAGGGTCGCTACCTGGCCCTGCCAACCCTCTGCAGTGTGTGCCTCCGATTCCTCCTCGTCACAGAGGCAATTATAAATTGACATGAGGGTGGTGTGGCTATGAAGTGAGCGTGTGGCATGGGGGCAGCTGAAGGGAGCGCAGTGACACTTTTGTGTGTGCAGCAGACGCTGGGTCATGTGGGGCGGTTGGGCAGCATGTTACCCAGGAGAAGTGGCAGCGGAGTGTCATGCAGGCAGTGATTGTGCTTTGTTGGAGGTAGTGTGGTGCTTAGCTAAGGTATGCCTTGCTAATGAGGGTTTTTCAGAAGTAAAAATTGTTGGGGGGGGGCACTCTTGCCGCTATTGTGGCTTAATAGTGGGACCTGGGAACTTGAGATGCAGCCCAACATGTAGCCCCCCGCCTGCCCTATCCGTTTCTGTGTCGTTCCCATCACTTTGTTGAATTTCCCAGATTTTCACAAATGAAAACCTTAGCGGAGCATAGGTCCCATACAAAAATGCTCGGGTCGCCCATTGACTTCAATGGGGTTCGTTACTCGAAACGAACCCTCGAGCATCGCGGGAAGTTCGACTCGAGTAACGAGCACCCGAGCATTTTGGTGCTCGCTCATCTCTAATAATTACTGTTTGGGTATTGTGAGGGAATTTGTCAATATCTATTCCCAAAAGAGCTATGGCATGGTTTGGTGGGAACTGTATTTGAGATAGATTAGAAATTAGTAAAAATATATTTTGCCAGATCCTCTGAACATATGTACAGTCCCATAACATATACAGATAATCGTGTAGATATGATACCTTTTAATGGCTAACAATAATACATGATGCTACAACAAGCTTTATTTGGGATATCACCCCCTACTCCCAAATTCTTCTGTGATGCCGCAACTTGAAGTTGCCCTTCAGTATCATAACTCATCTGCTCTATGCTATGTGCATGACCACAAAAATGTTTTGCCACAGGTACTTCCGTCTTTTCCTCTCCAATTGAGTGGTGATGATATCTCATTCTGGCTCTTAGTTTTTGTCCTGCTTCCCCGACATACAATCCCCCAACAGGACACTTACTGCACCAAATCAGGTACACAACTTTGGACGTAGAACATGTGAATGTCCCAGGGATCTTATAGTTCTGCTGTGTGTTGAGGATGCGTATCCTGGTCGCGGTTAGTATATGTGAGCAACTCTTGCAGTATCTCACTTTACAGGTTAAGTTCCCTTTTGTGTCATGGACATAGGATAGAGCAGATAAGAGTTAGCATACTGAAGGGCAACTTCAAGTCTCAGCACCACAGAAGAATTTGGGAGTATAAGTTTATGGCCATTTTTGACACCTTCAAGAATGGAATGAACCTCAGTGCTGGATTCTTGCATAAGTGGGAATATGAAAGATCTGAAGGAGCTCAATATGGGTGTCCTCTTCCCAATCAGTTTTTGTTTTTTTCATGAAAATTCAGGAATTGATTGTGAGAATGTTTCCATCCAATGCGTGGTGCTGCTGAGGTAGTCTTTTTATCTTCTTCTAGAGACATCATATCACATTCCTCAGCTCAGTGGACTGATTTAGTGTTTCTCTCTCTGCTTGGACTGTCTTATGTTTTTTTACGTCTCTCCTCTCTTCTGCATCTATATGTTATTATGTGCCATCCAAACTAGTTTCCTTCATTAGTCTGAAGAAGGGGGCGATATCCTGAAAGCTTGCTGTAACATCATGTATTTTTGCTAGCCATTAAAAGGTATCATATCTACAAGATTGTTCTTATTAAGAAAAAAACAAGCAATCACACTTTACTCTACTGGCTAAGGCCTCGGTCAGACGGGCATTTTTTCGCGCGATTTGCGCATGCGATCTGCGCATAAATAGAACCATTGCTTCACAATGGCATCGGACACATGGCCGCTTTTTATGCGGATGTCCGATAAATTATAGGACACGAGGAATCACAGATCGCGCCTATCTGCGATCTGCGATTCCTTGTGTTCTATTATATGTGCTCAATGGGGCCGGCGGCAGCAGCGCCGACCCATTGAGAACATATACTACAAAGATCATTCTCCTCTGCCACAGCTGTAACAGCTGTGGCAGAGAAGAACGATGTTCGCCCATTGAATTCAATGGAGCCGGCAATACAGCTGGCTCCATTGAAAGCAATGGGCTGCCGGCGAGCTCGGGATGAAGTTTCGGGAAGGGCATAAAAATATAAGTGCAAGGACCAATCAGGGGCAGCTCTCAGCTATTGAATGACAGCTGAGAGCTGCCCCTAATTGGTCCCTGCTCTGAGCCAATCAGAGGCAGCACTCACTCACCCATTCATGAATTCATGAATGGGTGAGTGAGAGCTGCCTCTGATTGGTGAGGGCTGTGACCAATCAGAGGCAGCCCATTCAGCAGGCGGGGATTTTAAATCCCCGCCTGCTGAATACTACACAGAGCAGTTCAGGAGAACTGCCGGCCAGCCGCGGCTGAACTCCGGCTGCAGGGACAAGGTGAGTATATATATTTTTTTTATTTTTACACATTTCAGGATGATTTTCAGGGAAGGGCTTATATTTTAAAGCCCTTCCTGAAAATTCATCCCAAGCTCGCCGGCAGCCCATTGCTTTCAATAGAGCCGGCTAGATTGCCGGCTCCATTGAATTCAATGGGCGAACATCGTTCTTCTCTGCCACAGCTGTTACAGCTGTGGCAGAGGAGAATGATCTTTGTAGTATATGTTCTCAATGGGGTCGGCGCTGCTGCCGCCGGCCCCATTGAGCGCATATATTAAAACACAAGGAATCGCAGATAGGCGCAATCTGCGATTCCTCGTGTCTGATGGCCGTTTTGCTGCGACGATAAACGTGGCTAGGTGCAGATTTTTTCGGCGATTTTTCGGCCCCGGTCACGCGATTTGCGGATGCGCATCCGTCATGCGATCCGCAAATCGCGGCAAAAAATGGTCGTCTGACCGAAGCCTTAACACGGTACCAAACCTTTTTTTCATATTAGACAAAACTTGAAATATCATGGCTCAAGGAAAAGAAATAGATGTATACACCATATACAAAACAGGTGATAATTATCACATCTAAATGCCCAGACAGACAGAAAAGAAAAAACAGACTGACTTTAAGAAATAAACCTGTTGAAACAAAACAAATAACAGGAACAAAAATTAGAAAATGGAGAACATCGATCAGTCCTGTTTATTTGTGATTTACTTAGAAATACTAGGTAAATTTGTAGAAAATGAATTATGGTAAGGAGGGGCTTTCAAATAAAAGGAGAGTAAAAGAATAACCATTTTAAGGCGCACGGTTCAGCGGTTAAATTTGTTATTCTCAAGTCTAGTTTTCACAAGATCTAGGCACATTGTAAAATTGTATAGAAAAAAAGTGGAATACTTGGAAATGTCCAATTCACAGATTTTTCTTGGATCTGTATGGAGGTACTTTGCTCCATTCTTGTGTCAGAGACGTAGATATATTTTAAGAAGTTGATTGGTTATTTTCATTTGGAGGCAGCAGAGACCCTTTCCTAAGTAAATGTTCTGTGTTTTTTGGGGAGCTAACGACATGAGCTATTCCATTTTTGAAAACTAAAGGTTTTACAGGAAAACACCATTTATATTGAATATCTTCTCTTAATATTTTTTATACTGAGGGACTTCTCCCCTTCTCGCCAGACTTCTAGGTGATAGATCTCAGAATAGTATAATGTGGCAAAAATGATCTGGTAAGTTAGTGGCTTGAGGTACAGCTCTTAGTAGGGTTTCCTTAAAGTGATAAAAATGTAGTCTGGCTAAAATATATCTAGGAATTTCTGCTGGAATATTTTTCAGTTCAGGTACTCTATGAGCTCTGTTTATTAAAAGTTCAAATTCCTTTGCACTAGGTAAAATAGGGACAAACACATCGGTGAAGAAGTCAGTAAGCTGAGATTCCTTAATGCTTTCAGAAAAATTTCTGAATTGAATATGGTTTCTTCTAGATCTATCTAAATCAGCCAGTTGTAGCTTAATCTTGACGATATATTATCTTTCATTTCCTTATGTGCGTCCAACAGTGTGTTATGGGCGACTACAAATTCCTCAATTTTTTCCTCTAAATGGGCTATTCAATTACCAATTGCAATGATGTCAGCATACATGGCTGATACTACTTCCTTGATGTCTCTGAATAAAATCCTTTAAGTCTTGGAACATTGTTTTTAAGACTTAGGTCGCCTGCACACGGGCGGAAATCCCACGGCGGGATTTCCGCCCCTGAAAGTTTGCATAGGAGTGCATTACAATACGCACTCCTATGCAGACGGCCGCGGTTTGGCCGCACGAAATCTCGCGCGGCAAACAAACCGCGGCATGTCCTATTTTTGTGCAGGGCACGCACTCACCCGGCCGCCGGCTCCGGTCTGCGCATGCGCCGGGTGAGCGGCAGCCGGCACATGAAAGAGCCGGGGCCGCCAGGCGCGGGTGAGTACGTGCTCATCCCTGCAGGCTCTCGGGTCGGGTCCCGCGGCGAGAATTCTCGCTGCCGGATCCAACCCGCTCGTGTGCAGGCGGCCTTAAGCAGTAATTTAGATATCGGGGTCCCTTTGGGGTGATGTTCCGGATTCCGCTAGCGGATTTTCACGCGCGTATGGTACCTAAATGTGCTTGCGGATAGGTGTGGATGCGTGAAAAATCACGCGCGGATATACGCGGATGTGTTGCGGAAAAAAACGCGCAGAAAAACCAGCAGCCGCCCCTTATTGTAAACCCAACCCCTAGAGAACTGCCCATTCCTTAGAAAACAGGCTAAAAACCAACACCCAGACTCCGTTTTGCTTGTGCGAGCACCGTTAAATTATTCTGGCAACATGCTTTCACCCGGTGAGCAGATGTCTTTGTGGGCATGGTTGATCCATGTAACTTTTTTCAGGCGCTTCTCCAGCGTGACTTTATTTCAGTCACTGCAAAAAAATTCACAAGAGGAATTCATTACTACAGATTTTGCATTCTTACATCCTGCATTGGCAAGAAATACTACCTATCTCCCTCTACACATTGTGGGTGTCTGCTGAACAAGGCTATTAACCCAATAAATGCCGCTTCAGTGGCACCAGTGAAAAATACAACTGTTCCCGCAAAAAACAAACAGGGAGGGCTTAGTAACTTGGGTGCATCCTGGCGGCTGATGCACCCGTCTTCCTGCACAAGACGGCCGCAATGCAGGATGGACGTCTTTCCACAGAGCTGGAGGAAAGAACACAAGTCCGGCAATGGAGCCGGCCATGTGCTCTTTTCTTCCAGCGTTGCGGAGAGTCGCCCGTCCTGCAGTGTGACCGTTTTGGTATCGCTGCATCTGTAAAAGTCTGATCTATCAAAGTAATGTATGATTTACCCTGCACGGTGAATGTGGTAAAAAAAAATAAAGAAACTACGCCCGAAATGCACTTTTTCGGTCACCCTATTTCCGAGAAAAAAATGTAATAAAAGGCGATCAAAAAGTCAACTGTATGCAAAAATGGTACCAACAGAAACATCAGGACATACCGCACAAAATGAGCCCTCACACAACTATGTCGCCAAAGAAATAAAAAAATTATTGCACGCAGAAAATGGACACAGAAAATAATTTTAAAAAATTAAATATCTTAAAAAAAAAATACAAGTACTACAGCAAAAAAAATACTATATAAGTGTGGTATCGTAGTAATCGTACTGACCCATAGAATAAAAATATCAGGTCGTTTTTGTTGCACTTTGCACGCTGCAGAAACAGGACGCACCGAAAGATGGTGGAATGTCTTTTTTTTCTCTCCGATTACAATTTTTTAAAGGTTTTTCAGTAAATTATATGGTACAATAAATAGTGCCATTGCAAAATACAACTCGTCTCGCAAAAAAACAAGCCCTTATACAGCGACGTCGATGGATAAATAAAGGAACTACGATTTTTTTAGGGAGTAGGGGGAAAAAAGGAAAAAAGCAAAAAAGCTCCGTCACTAAGGGGTTAAAAGTGGGGATGGAAAAAGCACAATAAAAACAAAAAGTAAAACTGCTTGGCCACTAAGGGGTTAATGAAAAAAAGGACATTTGACGCAATAGCGAATAATACTCACGCAAGTTCTTTTCCGCTTCTATTGCGTTCGTCCAGGCTTCCCCATAAACCTGAGCGGAGAGTTGAAGCCAGGATTGTTCCTTTCGATTCTTGTTTAAGTACTCTGGGCAGTTACTGTCCCATATGCTAGGGAAGTCCTGCATCATTGCGACAAGTTTGCCCATGTCGATCATTATTCGTTACGCCTGGTGGCTGCAGGCTGGTGGCTGGTGGCTGCAGGCTGGTGGCTTGTGGCAGGCTGGTGGCTGCTGTCTGGTGGATGAGGGGACTGGAAGGACAGTGCTGCTGCTGAAATTTGCCTGTGAAGCTCTGTGCTGTGTGTTGGGACGCCTCCTACCATGCCTACTTCCTGTAGTCATAGCAACCAGTGACTCCATCCGCAGCTGCACTGTGGATGTACTGCGTGAAAAAACGCACCCATTCACTTGTATTGGAGGCTTCACGCTCAGAATCCGACCCAAATTAGAACAGGTCGCAGATTTTTTCAAGCGCGTGAAAAAACGCGATACAAATCCGTCCGTCTGGGGATAACTGCGGATCCTCATAGGAGTATATTGGCTGCGGTCTGGGGCAGATAACGTGCCTAAAATAACGCGCTGGAAATTCCGTTCGTGTGCAGGCACCCTTACGCTGCCTGCAGACGAGCGGGTCGGATCCGGCAGCGAGAATTCTCGCCGCGGGACCCGACCCGAGAGCCTGCAGGGACAAGCGCGTACTCTCCCGCGCCTGGCGGCCCCGGCTCTTTCATGTGCCGGCTGCCGCGCATCCGGCGCATGCGCAGACCGGAGCCGGGTGAGTGCGTGCCCCGCACAAAAATAGGACATGCCGCGGTTTGTTTGCCGCGCGAGATTTTGCGCGGCCAAACCGCGGCCGTCTGCATAGGAGTGCGTATTGTAATGCACTCCTATGCAAACTTTCAGTGGCGGAAATCCCGCGGGAAATCCCGCCGCGGGATTTCCGCCCGTGTGCAGGCGGCCTTAGTCCTTTTTTCTTTTCTCTAGGCATAGTGCTGTGGACCTGAGCTCTTCTGATTCTGTCCACAGCATTTTGGAAGCAATGTGTGGGCTTATATGCTTGCTATGAGCCGCTGAAATCACTGCTGAGCCTGGAGTACCTTTACTGTGCTCCCTTCTGCCTCTGCATCCAGACATGCCCCACCTTTGTCTCTTTTTTTTACTTGCACTGTGCGTAAAAAGACTGTATGTAAAATTATATATATATATATATATATATATATATATATATATATATATATATATATATATATATATATATATATATATATATATATATATACACACACACACACACACACACACACACAACTCCAATCCCAAAACAGGTGGGACACTGTGTAAAATGTAAAAAAATAAAAAAAACAATGCAACGATTTCGAAATCTCATTCAACCATATTTTATTTACAATAGAACATATCAGAAGGGAAAGGGAGACAGTTAAAAAATTTTAAATAATAAACTTAATTAATTGACGGCAACAACACATCTAGCAAAAATTGGGCCAGGGGTAACAAAAGTCTGGAAAAGTAAATGGTAGTAATGAAAAATAGCTAGAGGGTCAATTCTCTACTAAGTCACATGTCTGTGTATAAAAAGAGCATGTTAGAGAGGCAGAGTCTCTTAGAAGAAAAGATGGATACAAATAAATGCAAATGCCAGCAGCACAATCACCTGAGCTGTCTGTAGCAGGGCAGCAAAAAATGCTGAGTCAAAACAGAACCTGAATTCAAGCTCCAGGATATAGGCAATTGTAAAAAGGCATGACAGCATCAAATAGTGCAAAGTAGTTATACCTTCTTTACTTCTCCTAGATAAACAAATATCAACATTTCAATTCCGTGAGTCTTTGTCAAGCATGTCAATAGAAGAAAGTATGGCCAGAGGTTCACCAATCAGCGAAAAATTCTAATTAAAAATTGTGGAAATATTGCAGAAAAATGTTCATCAACATAAAATTTTGAAGACTTTGAATATCCACCATCTACAGTCAATAATATCATCAATAGATTCAGAGAATCTGGGTAAATTCATGTGCACAAGGGACAAGGCTGACCGTTAGTAGTGGATGCTTGAGATCTACGGACCCTCAGGCATCACTGGATTAAAAACAGGCATGATTTTGTAATGTAAATCACTGCATGAATTTAGGAATACTTCCAGAAATTATTGTCTGTGAACACAGTTCAATGTTCAATCTACAAATACAATCTACAATCCAGTAATGCAGGTTTCTTCTCTGGTTCAAAGCTCATTTACAATGGACTGAGGCAAAATGGAAAACTATTTAATAGACATATACATACATACACGGTGCCCTTGAAATCCCCCCACCATTGTCTCAATTTGCAATGGTGTCTTGAACGACAAAACTGAACTCCTACGGAGTGTAAGTCGATTATCTTCAGTGACAAATCAAAGTTTAGTTTGAGCACTGAGGACAGTTTTCGTCATGTCTGGAGACCTAGGGGTGAGCGCCTCAATCCTGTTTTTGTTGTGGAGTGGCACACTGCCCCCACTGCTGTTGCGATGATTGAGGGACCATTACATACAACATTCGGTCACCCCTAGTAGTAGTATGAGGGACAATGACAGCTCAGCAATATGTTCAAGACAACCTGGGGTCAGTTTTCCGCAATAAATGCTCCTTTTGCTCTCATATTGTAATAAATTACTTATATCAACATTAGAGATGAGCGAGCATACTCGTTAAGGGACAATACTCGAGCGAGTATCATCCTTTTCGAGTACCCACCTGCTCATCAGAAAAGATTCAAGTGGCGGCGGGGGAGAGCGGAGGGGAATGGGGGGGGGGGGGGGAGATCTCCCTCTCTCTCCCCCGCCAACACTCCCCCCTGCTCACTCCTGCAACCCACCGCTCACCCCCGCCAGCACCTGAATCTTTCCTGACTAGCAGGCAGGTACTCGAAAAGGACAATACTCGCTCGAGTATTGTCCCTTAACGACTATGCTCGCTCATCTCTAATCAACATTACAATCAAACTGAAAAATTTCATTTGATTCTGAAAACTTCTAAGGCAGGGATGTTACTGATAATGAAAGTATATATAAATTGGTAATGCTATGTTAGGAAATTACATAAATATAAATTTCTTAACTCTTTATCACTGCATTGAATGTTGCACTCCCCCTTAGAGAACCTGCTGCTAATGCCTGTCTGTCTATGTATCCATCTATCCATCCATCTATCTGTATGCAGCAATTGTTAAAGGGGTTGTCCGCCGCCCAAACGGATTTTTTTTCCCCATGAATGCCCTGTAGAGTAGAAGCATCACACACAACAGCCTTTCCCATAAAAAACGATATTTTGCTCACCTTTTTATTCCTTTTCTTCCCCTTATAAAGCTTGCCTGAAGAATTTTTCAAAGATGGCGCCGCTGGGTAGTTCCCATGATGCACTGCTGCCTCTCTCTCAGCGTGCGCGCTCCCGATGACGCCGGTCACATGACTGGAGGACCAGCGTCATAATGCAAACGCACGCTTCACTGCTTTGAATGGAGCCGGCAGCCGTCTGGCCCCATTCAAAGCAATGAGAGGGCAGGGAGAGCAGTGCGATCTCCTGCTTGAGCTGTGACAGCTGTTAGCAGGAGATTCCTTCATCTCCCCGGCATGTCCCCTCATCACTGGACACTGGGACAACAGTGTCCCAGTGTCTAGTAATGAGGGGACATGATGAGGAGATGAAGGAATCTCCTGCTACAGCTGTCACAGCTCTAGCAGGAGATCGTGATCTGTAGCAGCACTTTCAATAGCAGAGGATCGCGATCCTCTGCTATTGAAAGTGAAAGTAGCACCAAGCATGCCCTACACACACACACACACACACACACACACATGCCCCCCCCTCACAGTGCCCCCTCCACACTGCCCCCACACACATGCCACCCCACAGTGTCCCCCTCCAGTGCCCTCCCCTCCCCCGTAAGCCACCAGCTGACAGCTCCGACGAGCAGCCCCCCCTCCCCCGCAAGCCACCAGCTGACAGCTCCGACCAGCATCCTCCTCCTCCCCCCCTGACTACTGGCTGACAGCTCCGACCAGCAGCTCCCACACTTTCCCCCTCACCCCCATCCCGGGACTACTGACTAACAGGTCTGTCACCCCTGCACCTCCCCACCCCCACCCCTGACTACGGTCAGCTCGCAGCACCCCTCCCCTGTGAGAGACCGGCACTCCACTCCCCCTCCTCCACTCCCCTTACCGGTCAGCTGAAGATCCCGCGGGCGCGCGGCCCCTGCAGGCTGACCAGAGCTTCCTGAAGCAGCCGGCAGAAGAAGATCTACTGCGCATGCGCGGAGTAGAAGAAGTGCGTCCCCATGCAGAGAACACCTGGAGCTGGCCCGACAAGAAGAGAAGACTTGTCGGATCCATGGACGACCGGAGGAGCAACACAGGGGGGGGGGGGGGCACCCCTAAAGCTAAGTGAATAACTTCTGTTTGCCTAATTTACAATGCACAATGTATATTACAAAGTGCATTGTATTGGGCAAACAGAGGTAATGAGATTCATTCTTTATGGCCGGACAACCCCTTTAAGAGTGTAATTACTTGCACTATACAGCACCGAAATGTGCTAAACAAGGGGTCTGAAAACTAGCAATCCTTGGTTTGGCCAGTTTGCAGCTGTTAGATGGTTGCTGTACTTTTAGACAAATTGTATCAATATGATAGCCAATGTGATAACTAGCAGAAGTGCAAATCTCTTCTCCTAAAATGTTTTTGTGCTAAAAAAAAATCCCATTGGATGTGCTTTCACATGAAATGATTGTCGTTTAAAAAAAATTAAAAAATCAATCGTTGGATCATTCGAATTTGAACGATAATCATTCAGAGTGAACACAACCGACAATTGAATGATAATTTTCGTTCAACTGTCGTCCGAGATCACACTAAACGATTATCATTCAAATTCTAATGATCCAGCAATTTTGTTTTTGCTTGTTTTAATTTTTATGAAGGCAAAAAAATTATCGTTGGCTCATTCACCAATCGTACAGTAGTTTTCATTCGCTGGTACAGAACTGAACGACTGAACAATCCTGTTAAAAAAAATAAATTATTTATCTGTGTGTTTACACTAACTGCCCAAGCGAACAAGTAAAGACCCTTTTACACGTAACAATTATTGCTCAAAATTCATTCAGACAGCTAAAAGTGAGCGATAATCGTTACGTGTAAACGAGGGCAGTCGAGCACTATTCGTTCACTTGTCATTTGCTGTTGGTTTTTAGTATGCATAAAAACCATTGTTAAGTCGCTGAAAATTTGTTCTATTTGAATGGAATTCTTGCAGTCTTTTGAGCTTTTTGCAGACAGGAGGGGGAAGTGTTTGTTTGCCTTGCATCCACAATGAGACTAATGGCAGGAGAAGACAATGGAATTGTGCTGGCCAGATAACCCCCGCATAAACACACGCCCACCTGAGCAAACAAATAATACTGAGTTTACTTTATCTAATGAAGGAAATAGAGACAATTCAACCCATTCTTTGCAAGTGTAATTTTATGCAAAAATCTCGTCAATTCATTCAATCGTTCAGCTGTTTAAGCAATTATCTTTGCATGTAAAGGGCCTTTAAATTGTGTCATTGTTTGCTTGTGCAAACAATTTCTCACTACATGTAAAAATACCCTAAAGTGCTGACCACTATGTGTCTTCCTTCCTTCTAATTTGCTGTCTACTGCCTTTTATCATGTGGTTTGTTTCTAATAACAGATATAAAAAAACTGAACATGGAAAGTAGAGGAGAGTGCTGACTCATGCTGGCCATAGAAGTGGAAGGGGAGGGGTAGTTAGCTGCTGGATACAGATGTACTGCTGGAGCTGATTGAGACTATAACGCTGTTGTGTTAGTTTGAGTTTGCTGGGGGTTTTTTTGGATTTCTTTCCATTTTGTCTCTTTTTTCAAAACTTTTTTTTTATTACAATTTTTCATAATCAAAAACAAAACATAGCAACTCACATTACGATACAAGAGAAAGAAATTGCATAGTTAAATCACATTAACATCTTTGACACATGTACATGTTGAGTAATTGCATCGCAATGGTTAACAATTATATATTTAGCATATTAGCTTTAATTGTCAACATAGAACAAAATAAAATAAATCAACAAACATTTAACAGTGGATTTTAAGAGTATAGCTTTGTGTCTCTTTGGTTTTTCTTTTTATTAATTTACTATATGCTATGGCGTATCAATATATAAAAATTTCTGTTTATTGCCTGAAAATATTGTCTTCTCATCTCCTATATGATTTAATAATATTGCTTTATGTTATTTTTAATCTTCCTAATCTATCAGCTCCTGCTTGAATGTGATACCAGGGTGTGTTACTGAATGGGTGCATGCATTTTAAGATCTCATCCGGGTCCATGAACCTTTCTATGAAAACCCGCCATTTCCTAAAAAATTTTGATGCTTGGGATTCTGCCCGTTTTTCCGTCTCCAGTCTCTCCATTTTTAGAAGGTGTTTTAGTTGCTGCAGTATATCTGGCACTCCTGGGGGACTGGCCTGCAACCATTTTGCTAACCTGCTCCTCTTGCCTATTATGAGAATAGTGTGTATCAAATTAGCGTTTTTTATATAGCTAGGGAGAGAGTGAAATACATAAGCTTGTGGGCTCAATGGTAGAGTAATTCCTGCAAGCTCATGTACCGATGATTTAATTTCTGTCCAGAGTGTTTTGATTTGGGGGCAATGTCAGATTCCATGCAGAAAATCTGTTTTTGGTTGTGAGCATCTAGGGCTCACTTGCAGTCTAGTTGGGCTTCCGGGGTGCGGAGGTATGTTGAAACCATAAATCGCTCCATGTATGATTTTAAAATAAGCTTCCCTCCGTCTCTCATTGGTTATAGCCTTTCTTATAGAGATCCAACCATCTACCAGTTTTTGAGATAGTTCTGGGTCTTGTAGTTCCCGTTCCCATTTTTTTAAACAAAGGTGTACTATCTGTTTCGGCCCACCCCTCCCTGAATCGGTAGTATAGATCAGATATAGAATGCCTTTGCGATGATCCTTGCATGAGCATGTCAATTGGATTTGTTTTTGCCTCTTTTGAGACATCCCCAAGTCTAGCTCTTAGAAAACCCTTTATTTGTGCATATGGTAAAAAGTGTGATGTGGGTAGGCCATACACTTCACAAAGCTCTTCAAACGTTTTGTACCTAGGTTCTCTATGAAGAAGAAGGTGGTGGACTTTCATAATTCCCCTACTATACCATAGCTCAAACATTTTATTATCTTGCCCTTCTTTGAACTCCGGATGCCCCCACAAACCCATATGTTTTGATAATTTGAACAGTAGCTGATAGTTTTTGCGGGTTATTTTCCAGGCTGCAATGGTGTCCTTTGCCATAGTAGAATGTTTGGCCTTCGACGGAAGACTAGAAAATCCTGTGTGTAGGAGAGCGTTTAGGCTCCAAGGATGCATCAGGTTATTCTCTAGCTGGTAGTTAGAGAAATGGCTCGTCTTCAGTAGCCAGTAGAGATGAGCGAGCGTACTCGGAAAAGCACTACTCGCTCGAGTAATGTGCTTTATCCGAGTATCGCTGTACTCGTCCCTGAAGATTCGGGTGCCGCTGCGGCTGACAGGTGAGTCGCAGCGGGGAGCAGGGGAGAGCGGGCGGGAGAGAGGGAGAGAAAGATCTTACCTCCGTTCCTCCCCGCTCTCCCCTGCAGCTCCCCGCTCCGTGCCGGCACCTGAATCTTCAGGGACGAGCACAGCGATACTCGGATAAAGCAAATTACTCGAGCGAGTAGTGCTTTTCCGAGTACACTCGCTCATCTCTAGTAGCCAGTCAACTGAGTGTCGCATAAGGCTAGCTATATTATATGCACATATATCTGGAAAGTTCAATCGACCTCTAGTCTTAGGTAGCATAAGCTTTTTCAAGGCTATACGTGGATGTTTGCAGGACCAGATGAAGGCCATAAATGCTGTGTTTAGCCTTCCCAAATCTTGTCGTTTAAGTAAAAGTGGGATAGATTGCAAGGGATAGAGAAGCTTTGGGAAACTAATCATTTTAATCAGATGACATCGGCCCAAAAATGAAAGTGGTAGGTTGTTCCATTTATGTAGTTTGTTTATGATTTTATGTATTATTGGGGGGTAGTTCAATTTATATATACTCTCAGGGACCCTGCCTATATTTATTCCCAAATACTTAATGGAGGTCTTTACCAAGGTGACCAGTATTTTTTTAATGTCTATATTATGCAAATCACCCCGAGGAGAGATATCTAGCAATTCACATTTTGTGGTATTGACCCTAAAGCCAGATTGTTTCCCAAATGACTCAAGGAGAGCAAAAACCTGTGGCAAATCTGTATGCGGTTGTACCAGTAGCAACATGATATCATCTGCAAAGAGCATGGATTTAATAGTTTGATTATTGATCTTGACCCCTTCTATATCTTTGCTTTCCTCCAGCATACACACCAGTGGTTCTATTGCAATATTAAAAAGTAACAGGGATTAAGGACATCTGTCTGGTTCCCTTCTGTAGTAGAAACCTTGGGGAGAGAAAGCCAGGAGTATAAATTTGTGCTAGAGGAGAGGTGTATAAATTCCATATATAAGAGTAGAAGGATTCCTTAAAGCCCATCTTATCCACCACCGCTCTCAACCAATTCCATTAGAGGTTGTCAAACGCCTTTTCTGCGTCTATAGTTAGGATTGCTGCAAAGGGATGAGCCGATGGGTTACTTTTAACAGCATCAAGAATTGTCAATATTTCCGTATATTCGTAGTGGCAGACCTACCCTTCACGAACCCAGATTGTACTGGAGAGATCAGATGGGGTAGTACTGTGGCTAAGCGATCTGCCATAATTTTCACTATTAATTTTAAGTCTGTATTGATAAGGGAAATCGGACGATATGCCTTCGCTTCAGTGGGGGTTTTGCCCGGTTTGGGTAATTATTTTATCTCTTTTAACACTAGTGGGGGTTGTTATGGGTGTGTTTTGCTGTTTCAGTACACTTCAGGGCAATTAGGGAGAGGTTTCATTTCCACCTTGCCCTGATTCTGTGCTGTTCGATTTTTGTAGTCTTTTTCTGCTGTTGTAGGTAAACTTGGCTGGATCAGAGTTCTGTGATTCATCCAGCAACTAATAAGATAAGTATTGTGGTTTGCTTATATGTGCTGTGGTATTGATCTGTTATAGGTTGCAGGGTTAGTGAGTGGCCAAGGAACAAGGGTGGATGTGTCCTTATCAGGGTGGGTCATTCACTATTCTGTAGAGACTGTCACCATCTAGTGCCCAGTAAGGAAAGTTCTCCTCCTCATTTGTTTTCTTTACCAAGTATAACTTGTGTTTCTGGTAGTGTGGCATGAACAGTGCCAGAGTGGTTCATTTTTGGTTTGCAGTTATTGCATGCTCGAAACAGACGTGACAAAGTTAGTCACAGTGCTCAGCCAATCACAGGCAGCACTCAGCCAATCAGATACAGCTCTTTCAGCAGGCAAGGATTTAAAATCCCCGCCTGATAAAAGAACTTCAGAGCAGTGCAGGGATTAGACACGGCTAAACGTGGCTGAGAGGCGAGTATAAATATTTTTTATTTTTTACACATGCCAAGGATAATTTTCAGGGAAGGGCTTATATATAAATCCCTTGCCTGAAAATCACTGCAGGGTTGCTAGATGCCCATTGCATGCAATGGGGCTGCCAGCAGCAGATGAGAGATCTCTCTCACTCCCCCCCCGCCTTCCCTTTGTTTTCAATGGGGGAACCTTGCAACACACTGCGGGCACCTAACACATGGTGCGATGCTGCCACTGGCCCAATTGAAAACAATAGATGATGCAATGTGAGGGCACACCCAAAGATAGAAGTGCCTTGATTTGTTTGCCACCTTGTATCACGATGCGATGAAAAAAAATTGGTCATGTATTTGACCCCATTCATGTGTCTCGCAATGCAGAAATCTCGCACAATTTTTTCTCCGCCATGTAAAAATGGCCTAAGATCTAGGGCCGGTGAAGGGCAGGGAAGCAAGGAAAACTCACTGTAATTTTCCTGGAATCAATCCATGACTATGTGATCATGGTAGTATGTGCAGTGCTCTCATGAAAGTGTCCTTCTGTCATAGGGTAAACAGCTACCATGAAGAAATGAACTTAGTCGGCCACAATGCTTAGGGAAACCCTACTGTGCCAACATTTATCCACAGGTATGAGAGGACCCAGGGTGTGCAAAGAAAACATTCCCCACACTCTACCTTCACAAGTCATAACCGTTGACACCTAAAAGGAAGGGTTTCTCACTTCTGGCATTTAACTTTTTTTTAGTTCACCGTGCAGGATAAATAATGCATTACTTTTATTGATCGGACGCAGTGATACCAAATATGTTTGTTTTTTTATTTTTATTTAGATTATTTTATTATAAGTATGACAAAAGGTGTTTTTTGTTTTTATTGTATTACCTTTAATTTTTTTTAAATAAAACTATTTTAAACTGATTTTTACACTTTTTTAAAAGTCTCTAGAGGGTACAAGAACTTTTGATGTTTGATTACAGGCATGCCCTCATAGGCAATCTGGTTCCCTTCTGTAGTAGAAACCTTGGGGAGAGAAAGCCAGGAGTATAAATTTGTGCTAGAGGAGAGGTGTATAAATTCCATATATAAGAGTAGAAGGATTCCTTAAAGCCCATCTTATCCACCACCGCTCTCAACCAATTCCATTAGAGGTTGTCAAACGCCTTTTCTGCGTCTATAGTTAGGAGTGCTGCAAAGGGATGAGCCGATGGGTTACTTTTAACAGCATCAAGAATTGTCAATATTTCCGTATATTCGTAGTGGCAGACCTACCCTTCACGAACCCAGATTGTACTGGAGAGATCAGATGGGGTAGTACTGTGGCTAAGCGATCTGCCATAATTTTCACTATTAATTTTAAGTCTGTATTGATAAGGGAAATCGGACGATATGCCTTCGCTTCAGTGGGGGTTTTGCCCGGTTTGGGTAATTATTTTATCTCTTTTAACACTAGTGGGGGTTGTTATGGGTGTGTTTTGCTGTTTCAGTACACTTCAGGGCAATTAGGGAGAGGTTTCATTTCCACCTTGCCCTGATTCTGTGCTGTTCGATTTTTGTAGTCTTTTTCTGCTGTTGTAGGTAAACTTGGCTGGATCAGAGTTCTGTGATTCATCCAGCAACTAATAAGATAAGTATTGTGGTTTGCTTATATGTGCTGTGGTATTGATCTGTTATAGGTTGCAGGGTTAGTGAGTGGCCAAGGAACAAGGGTGGATGTGTCCTTATCAGGGTGGGTCATTCACTATTCTGTAGAGACTGTCACCATCTAGTGCCCAGTAAGGAAAGTTCTCCTCCTCATTTGTTTTCTTTACCAAGTATAACTTGTGTTTCTGGTAGTGTGGCATGAACAGTGCCAGAGTGGTTCATTTTTGGTTTGCAGTTATTGCATGCTCGAAACAGACGTGACAAAGTTAGTCACAGTGCTCAGCCAATCACAGGCAGCACTCAGCCAATCAGATACAGCTCTTTCAGCAGGCAAGGATTTAAAATCCCCGCCTGATAAAAGAACTTCAGAGCAGTGCAGGGATTAGACACGGCTAAACGTGGCTGAGAGGCGAGTATAAATATTTTTTATTTTTTACACATGCCAAGGATAATTTTCAGGGAAGGGCTTATATATAAATCCCTTGCCTGAAAATCACTGCAGGGTTGCTAGATGCCCATTGCATGCAATGGGGCTGCCAGCAGCAGATGAGAGATCTCTCTCACTCCCCCCCCGCCTTCCCTTTGTTTTCAATGGGGGAACCTTGCAACACACTGCGGGCACCTAACACATGGTGCGATGCTGCCACTGGCCCAATTGAAAACAATAGATGATGCAATGTGAGGGCACACCCAAAGATAGAAGTGCCTTGATTTGTTTGCCACCTTGTATCACGATGCGATGAAAAAAAATTGGTCATGTATTTGACCCCATTCATGTGTCTCGCAATGCAGAAATCTCGCACAATTTTTTCTCCGCCATGTAAAAATGGCCTAAGATCTAGGGCCGGTGAAGGGCAGGGAAGCAAGGAAAACTCACTGTAATTTTCCTGGAATCAATCCATGACTATGTGATCATGGTAGTATGTGCAGTGCTCTCATGAAAGTGTCCTTCTGTCATAGGGTAAACAGCTACCATGAAGAAATGAACTTAGTCGGCCACAATGCTTAGGGAAACCCTACTGTGCCAACATTTATCCACAGGTATGAGAGGACCCAGGGTGTGCAAAGAAAACATTCCCCACACTCTACCTTCACAAGTCATAACCGTTGACACCTAAAAGGAAGGGTTTCTCACTTCTGGCATTTAACTTTTTTTTAGTTCACCGTGCAGGATAAATAATGCATTACTTTTATTGATCGGACGCAGTGATACCAAATATGTTTGTTTTTTTATTTTTATTTAGATTATTTTATTATAAGTATGACAAAAGGTGTTTTTTGTTTTTATTGTATTACCTTTAATTTTTTTTAAATAAAACTATTTTAAACTGATTTTTACACTTTTTTAAAAGTCTCTAGAGGGTACAAGAACTTTTGATGTTTGATTACAGGCATGCCCTCATAGGCAATCTGGTTCCCTTCTGTAGTAGAAACCTTGGGGAGAGAAAGCCAGGAGTATAAATTTGTGCTAGAGGAGAGGTGTATAAATTCCATATATAAGAGTAGAAGGATTCCTTAAAGCCCATCTTATCCACCACCGCTCTCAACCAATTCCATTAGAGGTTGTCAAACGCCTTTTCTGCGTCTATAGTTAGGAGTGCTGCAAAGGGATGAGCCGATGGGTTACTTTTAACAGCATCAAGAATTGTCAATATTTCCGTATATTCGTAGTGGCAGACCTACCCTTCACGAACCCAGATTGTACTGGAGAGATCAGATGGGGTAGTACTGTGGCTAAGCGATCTGCCATAATTTTCACTATTAATTTTAAGTCTGTATTGATAAGGGAAATCGGACGATATGCCTTCGCTTCAGTGGGGGTTTTGCCCGGTTTGGGTAATTATTTTATCTCTTTTAACACTAGTGGGGGTTGTTATGGGTGTGTTTTGCTGTTTCAGTACACTTCAGGGCAATTAGGGAGAGGTTTCATTTCCACCTTGCCCTGATTCTGTGCTGTTCGATTTTTGTAGTCTTTTTCTGCTGTTGTAGGTAAACTTGGCTGGATCAGAGTTCTGTGATTCATCCAGCAACTAATAAGATAAGTATTGTGGTTTGCTTATATGTGCTGTGGTATTGATCTGTTATAGGTTGCAGGGTTAGTGAGTGGCCAAGGAACAAGGGTGGATGTGTCCTTATCAGGGTGGGTCATTCACTATTCTGTAGAGACTGTCACCATCTAGTGCCCAGTAAGGAAAGTTCTCCTCCTCATTTGTTTTCTTTACCAAGTATAACTTGTGTTTCTGGTAGTGTGGCATGAACAGTGCCAGAGTGGTTCATTTTTGGTTTGCAGTTATTGCATGCTCGAAACAGACGTGACAAAGTTAGTCACAGTGCTCAGCCAATCACAGGCAGCACTCAGCCAATCAGATACAGCTCTTTCAGCAGGCAAGGATTTAAAATCCCCGCCTGATAAAAGAACTTCAGAGCAGTGCAGGGATTAGACACGGCTAAACGTGGCTGAGAGGCGAGTATAAATATTTTTTATTTTTTACACATGCCAAGGATAATTTTCAGGGAAGGGCTTATATCACCCCGTCTCTAAGAGAAATAAAGTAAAAAAAAGCAATCAAAAAGTCATATGTACTTCAAAATAGAATCAATAGAAACTACTGGGTGTTCTGGAAAAAATAAGCCCCACACAACTATGTTGATGAAAAAATAAAAAAGTTATGGCTTTCATAAGATGGTGACAAAATATATTTAGAAAGAAGATAATTATTTTCTGTCACTTAAATAGTACCACTGAAAAGTACAACTCTTCCCACAAAAAATAAGCCCTCAGACAGCAACACTGATGGATAAATAAAAAATCAAAATATTAAAAAAAGGGTTGCATCCTTAAAGGGGTTGTCCCGAGGCAGCAAGTGGGTCTGTACACTTCTGCATGGCCATAATAATGCACTTTGTAATGTACATTGTGCATTAATTATGAGCCATGCAGAAGTTATAAAAAGTTTTATACTTACCTGCTCCGTTGCTAGCGTCCTCGTCTCCATGGTGCCGACTAATTTTCGCCCTCCGATGGCCAAATTAGCCGCGCTTGCGCAGTCCGGGTCTTCTGCAGTCTTCTATGGGGCTCCGTGTAGCTCCGTGTAGCTCCGCCCCGTCACGTGCCGATTCCAGCCAATCAGGAGGCTGGAATCGGCAATGGACCGCACAGAAGAGCTGCGGTCCACGGAGGAAGAGGCCATCTTCAGCGGTGAGTAGAGAAGTCACCGGAGCGCGGGGATTCAGGTAAGCGCTCCGGTGAGCTTTCTTTACCTCCCTGCATCGGGGTTGTCTCGCGCCGAACGGGGGGGGGGTTGAAAAAAAAAAAAAACCGTTTCGGCGCGGGACAACCCCTTTAAGGACATGTTAGTGGAGAGCCAGAGTATTTAGCTAAAATTTGATTGAATGTGCACCATCTGTTTCAGAATGATTCTTGGCATTCTCCCTCTGAACCCGCTGAGTGGGTCCTAAATACAGATATGCAAATCCTTCCATTGTACTTTTTTCCCCCTGTAGGTTCTACTCCTGTTTTTTGCCTTCCAAATACTGATGCAAAATACTGAGCAAATATTGCCAAATGAATGGAGCTAAGAACTGACCAAAAAGCTGTATGTACCCAAAAACCGTTACCAATTAAAAGTACAATTTGCGTCGCAAAAAGAAAAAAAAAAAAGCTCTTACGCAGCCCCCTCGACAGAAAAATAAAGAAGCTAGTAATCTTAGAATATGCCTTGAGGAAGCTATTAAGATCTGGAGTTTTACTATTTCAAAGAAGTAAAAATTGCTTTTGGCCGTATTTACACAGCCGTTATTCTTGCGCAAGTATTGTGCCTTACGAGGCGCAATAAATTAACCCATTGTTTGCTATGGGTTAATTTTCCTCTGGCCAATTTTCCTCTGACAGCGATGCTGCGAGACGGACAAGTCGCAACATACCCTATTTTCGCGCAAGTCTTGCACAAGAATAGAACATGCAGATGTATTGTCTCCGGCACATTGCACAGAACACGTACACAGTGTCAGTGTTCTGTGCGGTATGAGTCGCAACTGAGAATCTTCTGTTGACATAACTACTGAGACATTCAAGTAGTCATCCTTGAGATCCAGGCTTAGCAAATAATCAACATTTTCTATCTTGGACACCACCAACATTACTGTCTCTATTAGAGATGAGCGAGCGTACTCGTCCGAGCTTGATACTCGTTCGAGTATTAGGGTGTTCGAGATGCTCGTTACTCGAGACGAGCACCACGCGATGTTCGAGTTACTTTCACTTTCATCTCAGACATTTGTGCGCTTTTCTGGCCAATAGAAAGACATGGAAGGCATTACAACTTCCTCCTGTGATGTTCCAGCCCTATACCACCCCCCTGCAGTGAGTGGCTGGGGAGATCAGTTGTCACCCGAGTATTTAAATCTGCCACAGATGCATTCTGACAGAGATCAGGGACAGTGCTGCTGCTGTTGCTGCTATTGGGAGAGCGTTAGGAGTTATTTTAGGTTTGAAGAACCCCAACGGTCCTTCTTAGGGCCACATCTGACCGTGTGCAGTACTGTTGAGGCTGCTTTTAGCAGTGTTGCACAATTTTTTTTTTTGTATATCGGGCGTGCAGAGCATTGTGTCCTCAGTCTGCAGTCATTGCACAAAGTATAGGGCCAGTACTGGTGAGGCAGGGAAAGATATACAGGCTATATAGGCAGTGGGCTTTTTCAAAAAACATTGGGGAAAAATACTATATTTAGGCTGCCTGTGACCGTGTACAGTTTACTGCGTGTCTGCTGGGGGTAGTAGTCCTAATTAATACGCAGCTAAGCATTACAGCAGGCTTGCACAAAATTGTTTCCTGCCTCTGTTGTCTCCGTTACATCACCGCCGTCATCCCGGCAGAGGGAATCAGTATACATAATATTATACACTGCCTACAGTATCTGTCTGCTGGGGGTAGAAGTCCTAATTAATACGCAGCTAAGCGTTACAGCAGGTTTGCGCAAAATTGTTTCCTGGCTCTGCTGTCTCCGTTACATCACCGCCGTCATCCCGGCAGAGGGAAACAGTATACATAATATTATACGCTGCCTACAGTATCTGTCTGCTGTATCAGCTCAGCATTTAAAAAAATAGAAGCAAAATACTTAAGGCCTACTACTGGCCTTTGGCCACTTGACTGCTTCTGAGCTAAGAATTCCACTAGCTCAGTGATACGCACCTACGTCTCACTACAGGCGTGCGCAAAATTGGCACTACCGTCTCCCGGCCTGCATCCACACCCTCACCTCCGCTGTCCTCGGCCCCATCCAGCAATGTCTCTCAGCGCACCGTCCAGCCGTCGCTAGCGCAAGTGTTTGAGCGCAAGCGCAAGTACGCCGCCACGCACCCGCACGCTCAAGCGTTAAACGTGCACATAGCCAAATTTATCAGCCTGGAGATGCTGCCGTATAGGCTTGTGGAAACGGAGGCTTTCAAAAACATGATGGCGGCTCGGCCCAGCACTACTCGGTTCCCAGTCGCCACTACTTTTCCCGATGTGCCGTCCCAGCCCTGCACGACCACGTCTCCCGCAACATTGTACGCGCCCTCACCAACGCGGTTACTGCCAAGGTTCCCTTAACAACGGACACGTTGACAAGCACAGGCGGGCAGGGCCACTATATCTCCCTGACGGCACATTGGGTGAATTTAGTGGAGGCTGGGACAGAGTCAGAGCCTGGGACCGCTCACGTCCTACCCACCCCCAGAATTGCGGGCCCCAGCTCGGTGCTGGTATCTGCGGCGGTGTATGCTTCCTCCACTAAACCACCCTCCTCCTCCTCCTCCTCCGCAACCTCTGTCTCGCAATCAAGATGTGTCAGCAGCAGCACGTCGCCAGCAGTCGTGCGGCGTGGCAGCACAGCGGTGGCCAAGCATCAGCAGGCCGTGCTGAAGCTACTCAGCTTAGGAGAGAAGAGGCACACGGCCCACGAACTGCTGCAGGGTCTGACAGAGCAGACCGACTGCTGTCTTTCGCCGCTGAGCCTCCAACCGGGCATGGTCGTGTGTGACAACGGCCGTAACCTGGTGGCGGCTCTGCAGCTCGGCAGCCTCACGCACGTGCCATGCCTGACCAACGTCTTTACTTTGGTGGTTCAGCGCTTTCTGAAAAGCTACCCACGCTTATTAGACCTGCTCGGAAAGGTGCGCCGGCTCAGCGCACATTTCCGCAAGTCCAACACGGACGCTGCCACCCTGCAACATCGGTTTAATCTGCCAGTGCACCGACTGCTGTGCGACGTGCCCACACGGTGGAACTCTACGCTCCACATGTTGGCCAGGCTCTATGAGCAGCGTAGAGCTATAGTAGAATACTAACTCCAACATGGGCGGCGTAGTGGGAGTCAGCCTCCTCAATTCTTTACAGAAGAGTGGGCCTGGTTGGCAGACATCTGCCAGGTCCTTGGAAACTTTGAGGAGTCTACCCAGATGGTGAGCGGCGATGCTGCAATCATTAGCGTCACCATTCCTCTGCTATGCCTCTTGAGAAGTTCCCTGCAAAGCATAAAGGCAGACGCTTTGCGCTCGGAAACGGAGGTGGGGGAAGATAGTATGTCGCTGGATAGTCAGAGCACCCTCATGTCTATATCTCAGCGCGTTGAGGAGGAGGAGGGGGAGGAGCATAAGGAGGAGGGGGAAGAGACAGCATGGCCCACTGCTGAGGGTACCCATGCTGCTTGCCTGTCATTCTTTCAGTGTGTATGGCCGGAGGAGGAGGAGGAGGAGGAGGAGGAGGAGGAGGAGGATCCTGAAAGTGATCTTCCTAGTGAGGACAGCCTTGTGTTGCGTACAGGTACCCTGGCACACATGGCTGACTTCATGTTAGGATGCCTTTCTCGTGACCCTCGCGTTACACGCATTCTGGCCACTACAGATTACTGGGTGTACACACTGCTCGACCCACGGTATAAGGAGAACCTTTCCACTCTCATACCCGAAGAGGAAAGGGGTTCGAGAGTGATGCTATACCACAGGACCCTGGCGGACAAACTGATGGTAAAATTCTCATCCGACAGCGCTAGTGGCAGAAGGCGCAGTTCCGAAGGCCAGGTAGCAGGGGAGGCGCGGAGATCAGGCAGCATGTACAGCGCAGGCCTTTGCCAGCTTTCTGGCTCCCCAGCAAGACTGTGTCACCGCTCCCCAGTCAAGGCTGAGTCGGCGGGAGCACTGTAAAAGGATGGTGAGGGAGTACATAGCCGATCGCACGACCGTCCTCCGTGACGCCTCTGCCCCCTACAACTACTGGGTGTCGAAGCTGGACACGTGGCCTGAACTCGCGCTGTATGCCCTGGAGGTGCTTGCTTGTCCTGCGGCTAGCATCTTGTCAGAGAGGGTGTTTAGTGCGGCTGGGGGAATAATCACGGAGAAGCGTACCCGCCTGTCAACCGACAGTGCCGACAGGCTTACAATCATAAAGATGAACAAAGCCTGGATTTCCCCAGAGTTCTCTTCTCCACCAGCGGACAGCAGCGATACCTAAACAATACGTAGGCTGCACCCGCGGATGGAAGCATCGTTCTCTATCACCATCAAAAACGGGGACCTTTTAGCTTCATCAATCTGTGTATTATATTCATCCTCCTCCTGCTCCTCCTCCTGAAACCTCACGTAATCACGCCGAACGGGCAATTTTTCTTAGGCCCACAAGGCTCAGTCATATAACTTTTGTAAACAATGTTTATACGTTTCAATTCTCAATTCAATAAAGCGTTGAAACTTGCACCTGAACTAATTTTTATATTAACTGGGCTGCCTACAGGCCTAGTTACAAATTAAGCCACATTAACCAAAGCGATTAATCGTTTTCACCTGCCCTCTTGGTTGGGCATGGGCAATTTTTCTGAGGTACATTTGTACTGTTGGTACACCAATTTTTTTGGGCCCTTACCTACATTGTAATCCTAGTAATTTTTAGCCCACCTGCATTAAAGCTGACGTTACCTCAGCTGTGCTGGGCACTGCAATGGGATATATTTATGTACCGCCGGTGGGTTCCAGGGAGCCACCCATGCTGTCGGTCCACACGGAGTTGTAACTGCATGTGTCCACTTCTAAAGAACCCCAGTCTGACTGGGGCATGCAGTGTGGGCCGAAGCCCACCTGCATTTAATCGGACGTTACCTTAGCTGTGCTGGGCACTGCAATGGGATTTATTTATGTACCGCCGGTGGGTTCCAGGGAGCCACCCATGCTGTCGGTCCACACGGAGTTGTAACTGCATGTGTCCACTTCTAAAGAACCCCAGTCTGACTGGGGCATGCAGTGTGGGCCGAAGCCCACCTGCATTTAATCGGACGTTACCTCAGCTGTGCTGGGCACTGCAATGGGATTTATTTATGTACCGCCGGTGGGTTCCAGGGAGCCACCCATGCTGTCGGTCCACACGGAGTTGTAACTGCATGTGTCCACTTCTAAAGAACCCCAGTCTGACTGGGGCATGCAGTGTGGGCCGAAGCCCACCTGCATTTAATCGGACGTTACCTCAGCTGTGCTGGGCACTGCAATGGGATTTATTTATGTACCGCCGGTGGGTTCCAGGGAGCCACCCATGCTGTCGGTCCACACGGAGTTGTAACTGCATGTGTCCACTTCTAAAGAACCCCAGTCTGACTGGGGCATGCAGTGTGGGCCGAAGCCCACCTGCATTTAATCGGACGTTACCTCAGCTGTGCTGGGCACTGCAATGGGATTTATTTATGTACCGCCGGTGGGTTCCAGGGAGCCACCCATGCTGTCGGTCCACACGGAGTTGTAACTGCATGTGTCCACTTCTAAAGAACCCCAGTCTGACTGGGGCATGCAGTGTGGGCCGAAGCCCACCTGCATTTAATCGGACGTTACCTCAGCTGTGCTGGGCACTGCAATGGGATTTATTTATGTACCGCCGGTGGGTTCCAGGGAGCCACCCATGCTGTCGGTCCACACGGAGTTGTAACTGCATGTGTCCACTTCTAAAGAACCCCAGTCTGACTGGGGCATGCAGTGTGGGCCGAAGCCCACCTGCATTAAACCTGACATTACCTCAGCTGTGCTGGGCACTGCAATGGGATACATTTATGTACAGCCAGGGGGTTCCAGGGAGCCACCCATGCTGTGGGTGCACATGGAATTCCCATTGCGGAGTTGTACCTGCCTGTGACTATTTATAAAAAACCCCGGTCTGACTGGGGCATGCAGACACCTTGACAGAATGAATAGTTTGTGGCACATGGGTTCCCCATTGCTATGCCCACGTGTGCAGCTCCTGATGGAGGTGGCACAGGATTGGATTTCTCATTGCTTCTGTACAGCATTATGGGCTATCGCCCCGCCCCTTTTAAAGAGGGTCGCTGCCTGGCCATGCCAACCCTCTGCAGTGTGTGCCTGCGGTTCCTCCTCATGGCAGACACACTTATAAATAGACATGAGGGTGGTGTGGCTATGAGGCCAGCATGTGGCATGAGGGCAGCTGAAGGCTGCGCAGGGACACTTTGGTGTGCGCTGTGGACACTGGGTCGTGCGGGGGAAGGGGGGGGGTTGGGCAGCATGTAACCCAGGAGAAGTGGCAGCGGAGTGTCATGCAGGCAGTGATTGTGCTTTGTTGGAGGTAGTGTGGTGCTTAGCTAAGGTATGCCTTGCTAAGGAGGGTTTTTCAGAAGTAAAAATTGTTGGGGGGGGGCACTCTTGCCGCTATTGTGGCTTAATAGTGGGACCTGGGAACTTGAGATGCAGCCCAACATGTAGCCCCTCGCCTGCCCTATCCGTTGCTGTGTCGTTCCCATCACTTTCTTGAATTGCCCAAATTTTAACAAATGAAAACCTTAGCGAGCATCAGCGATATACAAAAATGCTCGAGTCGCCCATTGACTTCAATGGGGTTCGTTACTCGAAACGAAACCTCGAGCATCGCGAAAATTTCGTCTCGAGTAACGAGCACCTGAGCATTTTGGTGCTCGCTCATCTCTTTTCTCTATCCTTAACTAGTCTTCTAAAAAAATAGATATTGAGATATCTCAGGTTGATTATGGTTCTCCTAAACCTGCCATCTGGTACAGGTATTAGGTAAAAAAAAAAAAAGAGTAAACATGGAGACCTCACTGTTCTCTGGAACGTCTCTGACATTTTTGAGAAAACTCCACAAGGCTTGGAGCATGGCAAGTCTTCTGGGAGGAGGGGCAGACAGCATAATAGAGATAAGCGTGTCTTCTCTGCTATTGAGACTGGGCATCAAATGTTAACTTGGTTGCCTCCTGGCTCTGGAAATAATTCTACTCTTTTCCTGGATTATCTGGTGAGTTGCCATTGGAAGGAGCTTGATTGATCTTTTTTTTGAGATATTGTACCCTTTGTATCGACATTTGCGGGGGATCCTGAATCCTCCTATTCTTCCTCTTGAGACTATCCACTGGAAACAAGTCATCACCACAATACAGTTATGGCTGACACAGTACTAATGCAGTGACATGAGAGGGATGCTGTGTGGTTACTACAGCTGGGAGAGAATCAAATTTTCAAAGTGAGGGGTTCTTCTAGGATTGTAACTTTCATTCTGTCATTCAATAGCTGAGAGCTGCTTCTGATTGTTCCGAGCGCTCAGCCAATCAGAGGCAGCCCTTTTTAGCAGGCGGGGATTTTAAATCCCCACCTGCTAAAAGCTCTTTATAGCAGTTCGGGAGAAGACCCGGATTGACGCGCATGAGCCCTGGCAGCTGCAGAGGAGTTTATATATATTTATTTTTTACACATTTTAGGGATGATTATCAGGAAAGGGCTTATATTTAAAACCCTTCCCCAAAAATCACTACAGGTCTAGCCGGCTGTAGCGTCGTCTCCATTCAATTCAATGGGAGCACATCACGCTCCTCTGCCACAGCTGTCACAGCTGTGTCAGAGTTTTGCGATCTTCACTGTATGTTCTCAATGGGGTCGTGATGCGGTCGCTGGCCCCACTGAACACAAGGTGAAACCCCTGGATGCGGTCACATCCAGGGGTTTCACAATCAAAAAGCACTGATGCTGCAGTTACCTGCGATTTCAAAAACGGTGTCCTATAATTTTCGCCGCAGACGTTTTTCGCATTTAAAATTCGCACATGTGACCGCTACCATTGAAAAGCATTGGTTCTATATAGTGCAATCTTTTTACGTGCCAAAAAATGGACGTTAAAACACCCGCGTGACTGAGCCCTTAGAAGGAGATGTGCAGCGAAGTCGACAGCGCCTGTTAGATGATGTATTGTTTAGTTTTTTTTATGTAGACAGGATTTATTTTGGGACTACCACATCTGGGACTAATTAGCCATTTCAATGGTGTGTTTGTTTGCCGCATGCAGATGAACATGCCTTGTGTGGGCAAAAAGTATAGTAAATGCGTCAAAAAAGCATAGTTCATTCCGCAAAAACGCAGTGCTCAGGCACACGCAAATGTGCTTGTGTAAAGGGAGCCTAAAAGCAAATCACCTACATAAATACAAGGGCAAGAAAAATCCTTATCCAAAAGCGACACTAAGGGTGACTACTAGAGATGAGCGAGCACCAAAATGCTCGGATGCGCGTTGCTCGAGTCAAACTTTCCGCGATACTCGAGGGTTCGTTTCGAGTAACGAACCCCATTGAAGTCAATGGGCGACTCAAGCATTTTTGTATATCGCCAATGCTCTCTAAGGTTTTCATTGGTGAAAATCTGCAAAACCCAAGAAAGTGATGGAAACGACACAGAAACGGTAGGGCAGGCGAGGGGCAACATGCTGGGGTGCATTTCAGGTTCCCAGGTCCCACTATTAAGCCACAATAGCGGCAAGAGTGCCCCCCCCCCACCCTAACAATTTTTACTTCGGCCAAACCCTCATTAGTAAGCCACACCTTAGCTAAGCACCACACTACCTCTAACTAAGCACAAGCACTGCCTGCGGGACACACCCCTGCCTCTTCTCCTCGGTTACATGCTGCCCAACCCCCCCCCCCCCGCACGACCCAGTTTCCACAGTGCACACCAAAGTGTCCCTGCGCAGCCTTCAGCTGCCCTCATGCCACACGCTGCCCCCATAGCCACACCACCCTCATGTCTATTTATAAGTGCGTCTTCCATGAGGAGGAAGCGGAGGCACACACTGCAGAGGGTTAAGCAGGGCCAGGCAGTGACCCTCTTTAAAAGAGGTGGGGCGATAGCCCACAATGCTGTACAGAAGCAATGAGAAATCCAATCCTGTGCCACCTCTGTCAGGAGCTGTAAACGTGGGCATAGCAATGGGGAATCCATGTGCCACACAGTATTCATTCTGTCAAGGTGTCGCATAGCTCAATTGACACTGCAAGGGGAAAGCCGTCTGCGCTCTGCCCCCTACCCAAGTCAGTCAGTGTCTTTGTGCCAGACAGGTCAAACACCGCGATGGGAACTACGTTTGCACCAACAGCATAGGTGGGTCCTCGGAAACCCAAGACATGGAACAAAAAATTGATCTGCGCGGCCAAACATGGCAGACTTGCACCGCGCCCACGGCATAGGCCTCGGCCCACAGATTTAGCAATCCTAGGCAGGAAACGAACTGTATTGCTCCTGTAGTTTGTCCCAATGCAATGCCCCGGATAGTAGAGCTAACGTCAGATTAAATACAGTTGGGCTTCGGCCCACACTGCATGCCCCAGTCAGACTGTTTTTTTTTATAAGTAAACACAGGCAGGTACAACTCCCTAATGTGAAGTCTGTGTGGTCCCACAGCATGGGTGGGTCCCAGGAAGCCACCGGCAGTACATAAATAAATCCCATTGCATTGCCCAGCACAGCTAAGGTAACGTCAGATTAAATGCAGGTGGGCTTCGGCCCACACTGCATGCCCCAGTCAGACTGGGGTTGTTTATAAGTAGACACATGCATTTACAACTCCGTGTGGACCGACAGCATGGGTGGGTCCCAGGAAGCCACCGGCGGTACATAAATAAATCCCATTGCATTGCCCAGCACAGCTGAGGTAACGTCACATTAAATGCAGATGGGCTTCGGCCCACACTGCATGTCCCAGTCTGACCGGGGTTTTTAATACATAGACATAGGCAGGTACAACTCAATAATGTGAAGTCCGTGTGGACCAACAGCACGGTTGGCTCCCTGGAACCCACCGGCGGTACATAAATAAATCCCATTGCAGTGCCCTGGACAGCAGAGCTAATGTCAGATTAAATACAGGTGGGCTTCGGCCAAGAATGTTTTCATTGTTGGAGGAGGACGGGGATGTTTTTGAGGCAGTACGTGTCCTATCCCCGTGTCCGTGGTTATATGCACCTTACCAGTAACTGTGTTGGTGGGATAGTGGTCGCGACTGTTGACCTATTAGCGTGGTTTTATTCTGTTGGTTTTCGGAATGTGGCCAGGATTAAGTGGGCCGTGGTGGGGGGCTTTCTTATTGTGTCGTTTAAGGTGAAATTCTTGGACTGCCGCCAGACGGACCACTGCAAAAGCATTTGCCAAGAATGTTTTCATTGTTGGAGGAGGAGGACGGGCAAGTTTTTGAGGCAGTACGTGTCCTGTCCCCGTGTCCGTGGTTATATGCACCTTCCCAGTGACCGCGTCGCTGAAAAGTTGTCGCGCCTGGGGAACCTAGTAGCGCAGCCTCGCCACCATCATGTCTTTGGGAAGCCTCCATTTCCACTACCCTGTAAGGGCGCCCACCCACTGGCGTTTGCGATTTTCGTGCGTGAAAAACGCAGCGTTTTCGCGGCTTTTCCATTAAATTCCATTGACTTTCATGGGTGCATTAGGAGAAAAATAAGGACACATATGCAACTGACAGTTCCTATGTTAAAAATCGCAACGCAACAAAAAACGCCAGTGGACAGGAGTACATTCAATTCTAATTGCTCTTGAGAAAAAACGCAAAACGCAAAGAAAAAAAAAAATCGCCAGTGGGTGGGCGCCCTAACATTGCAGTAGCAGCAGTATAGGCAGAGCCGAGAATTAGTATCATTTCAGCGGTAAGAGTATGCACAAACCCCTGTAACATTTCATTGGCAGCAGTTACAACAGACCCCACTAACATTTCATTTGCAGCAGTATACACAGACCCCAGTAACATTTCAGTAGTATCTGTATAGACAGACCCCAGTAACAGTTCAGTAGTATAAGTCTAGACAGACCCCAGTAACACTTCAGTTCCAGCAGGATTGACAGACCCCAGTAACATTTCAGTAGTATGCGTTACGACATGCCCCAGTCACATTTCAGTTCCAGCAGTGCAGACAGACCCCAGTAACGGTAACGTAGAAGCAGTATGGGCAAAGCAGCAGATAAACATTTCCCTGGCAGCAGTGTAGGGAGAGCAAAGTATTTGCAACATTTCAGTAGTAGCAGTATAGTCAGACCCCAGTAACAGTAACGTAGAAGCAGTATGGGCAGAGCCCACTATTAGTTACATTTCTGTTATAGCAGTATAGACCTGCCCCAGTAACATTTCCGTTAAACCATTATGGGCAGAGCCCAGTATTAGTAAAATTACAGTAGTAACAGTATACACCAACCAAGGTAACATTTCAGGAGCAGAAGTATCGGCAGACTGAAGTTACATTTCTGTTGCAGAAGTATAGTCAGACCCCTGTAGCATTACTGTAGCAGAAGTATAGGTAGGTAGAACAGAGTTACATTTCTGTAGCAAAAGTGTAGGCCAACCCCAGACACAGTGGTGTACCATGGGTGCAGGCGAAGCCCATAAAAATTACTTGGATTACATTTTAGGCGAGGGCCCGAAAAATTGGTGTACAAATGTACCCCAGAAAAATTGCCCATGCCCAACCCAGAGGGCAGGGGAAACCCATTAATCGCTTAGCGTACTGTGGCTTAATTTTTAACTAGGCCTGGAGGCAGCCCAGTCTAAAAAACAATTGGTTCAGGTGGAAGTTTCAATGCTTTAATGAGAATTGAAACAGATAAATATTATTTAGAAAAGTTATGAGCCTTTTGGCCCACAGAAAAATTGCCCAGTCGCAGTGATTACGAGAGGTTTCAGGAGGAGGAGCCGGAGGAGGAGGACGAATATCATACACAGATTGACAAAGGTCTTTAGGTAGCGCTGCTGTCCGCTGGTGGAGAACAGAAGTCTGGGGAAATCCAGGCTTTGTTCATCTTTATGAGTGTAAGCCTGCCGGCGCTGTCAGTTGACAGGCGGGTATGCTTGTCCGTGATAATTCCCCCAGCTGCACTAAACACCCTCTCTGACAAGATGCTAGCCGCAGGGCAAGCCAACACCTCCAGGGCATACAGCGTGAGTTCGGGCCACGTGTCCAGCTTTGACACCCAGTAGTTGTAAAGACGTGGGCCAGGCATGGCACGTGCATGAGGCTGCCGAGCTGCAGAGCTGCCACCAGGTTACGGCTGTTGTCACACACGACCATGCCCGGTTGGAGGCTCAGTGGCGAAAGCCAGCGGTCGGTCTGCTCTGTCAGACCGTGCAACAGTCCGTGGGACATGTGCCTCTTCTTTCCTAAGCTGAGTAGTTTCAGCACGGCCTGCTGACGCTTGCCCACCGCTGTGCTGCCGCGCCGTGCGACACCGACTGCTGGCGACGTGCTGCTGGTGACAAGTCTTGATTGCGAGGTAGAGGTTGCATTGGAGGAGGAGGAGGAGGAAGGTTTAATGGAGGTGGCATACACCGCCGCAGATACCAGCACTGATCTGTGGCCCACAATTCTGGGGGTGGGTAGTACATGAGCGGTCCCAGGCTCTGACTCAGTCCCAGCCTCCACTAAATTCACCCAATGTGCCGTCAGGGAGATATAGTGGCCCTGCCCGCCTGTGCTTGTCCACGTGTCCGTTGTTAAGTGGACCTTGCCAGTAACCGAGTTGGTGAGGGCTCGTACGATGTTGCGTGAGACGTGGTCGTGCAGGGCTGGGACGGCACACCGTGAAAAATAGTGGCGTCTGGGGACAGAGTAGCGTGGGACTGCCACCGCCATCATGTTTTTGAACGCCTTAGTTTCCACCAGCCTGTAGGGGAGCATCTCCAGGCTGATCAATTTGGCTATGTGGACATTTAAAGCTTGAGCGTGCGGGTGCGTGGCGGTGTATTTGCGCTTTCGCTCCAACGATTCTCTTAGTGACAGCTGGACGTTGCGGTGAGAGACATTGCTAGATGGGGCCGAGGACAGCGGAGGTGAGGGTGTGGGTCCAGGCCAGGAGACAGTCGTGCCTGTGTCCTGAGAGGGGGGTTGGATCTCAGTGGCAGTTTGGGGCCCAGGGGGAGAGGCAGTGGCGCAAGCTGGAGGCAGTGAACGTCCTTCGTCCCACCTTGTGGGGTGCTTGGCCATCATATGCCTGCGCATGCTGGTGGTGGTGGCTCCCCGGCTGATCTTAGCGCGACAAAGGTTGCACACCACTGTTGGTCGGTCGTCCGCCGTCTCAGTGAAAAACTGCCACACCTTAGAGCACCTTGGCCTCTGCACGGTGGCTTGGCGTGAGGGGGTGCTTTGCGAAACAGCTGGTGGATTATTCGCTCTTGCCCTGCCTCTACCCCTGGCCACCCCACTGCCTCTTCCATCCTGTCCTGTGGCTGCAATTGCCTACCCCTCTAAAGACCTGTCCTCAGTTGGCTTATTACACCAGGTGGGGTCAGTCACCTCATCGTCCAGCGGCCCCTCCTCTGAATCCTCGGTGCGCTCCTCCCTCGGACTTACTGCCCTCACTACTACCTCACTGATAGACAACTGTGTCTCATCGTCATCGTCATCGTCCTCCTCACCCACTGAAAGCTCTTGAGACAGTTGCCGGAAGTCCCCAGCCTCATCCCCCGGACCCTGAGAACTTTCCAAAGGTTGGGCATCTGTCACGATAAACTCCTCCGGTGGGAGAGGAACCATTGCTGCCCAATCTGGGCAGGGGCCCGAGAAAAGTTCCTGTGAGTCTGCCTGCTCCTCAGAATGTGTCATTTTCATGGAGTGAGGAGGCTGGGAGGAAGGAGGAGCAGCAGCCATAGGATGCAGTTTGGATGGGCGTCGGGCAGACCGTGAACTTCTGAGACAGCACACGTATAACAGAGCGTTGTAGAAAATGTGTTGTTTCTTGGCGTACACTTAGAGGCAGACTGCAGTGAGGCTACGCGAAGTGCGGACAGAAATATGTTTAAATGAAGGCTGCAGGCAGGCTAGGCTGTGAACTATGCAGTTTGGATGGGCGTGAAGTCCCACAGGCCACGCAGGCAAATGTACTTGGTAAGCGTTAGCTGTAAAAAGGAATTTTTTAAAAACTCTCCTTATTTTACTCTGCAATGCAGGCTGAGGCTAGGCAGTGTGTATTGCACTTTCAATCTATGGGCGTCGGGCAAACTGTGAACTTCTGAGACAGCACACGTATAACAGAGCGCTGTAGAAAATGTGTGGTTTCTTGGCGTACATTTAGAGGCAGAGTGAACTGAGGCGACGTAAAGTGCGGACAGAAAAATGTTTAAATGAAGACTGCACGCAGGCTAGGCTATGCAATACAGAGGTACTACAACTCCCAGCAAGCACGGAGTTAAATGCACACGGTCACAGGTTGCCCTAAAAAGAACCGTTGGGGTACTTGTAGACAGAATTCTACACTACCACTGTCCCTGCCTGACCAATACTGCCCCTATACTCAAGTACAGACTGCAGCCTGAGGCCTTAGTCACACGGGCGTTTTTTCACGCGATTTGCGGATCGCATGACGGATGCGCATCCGCAAATCGCGTGACCGGGGCCAAAAAAAAAACGCCCGAAAAATCTGCTCCTAGCCGCGTTTCATTAGAAATGGGCCGGAGCTGTCCAGCGCATTGAATTCAATGGAGCCGGCAATACAGCCGGCTCCATTGAAAGCAATGCGCTGCGGGCGAGCGCGGGATGAATTGTCGGGAAGGGCTTAAATATATAAGCCCTTCCCTGCAATTCATCCAGAAAAGTGTAAAAATAAAAAAAATATATATTCTCACCTTGTCCCGGCAGATGGAGTTCAGCGCTGCTGGCCTGCAGTGGGTGTGAGTCAGACTTGCCCCTGATTGGCTCAACGCTGAGCCAATCAGAGGCAGGTCTCACTCACACCAATTCATGAATTCATTGCCGGCTCCATTGAATTCAATGGGCAAACATCGTTCTTCTCTGCCACAGCTGTTACAGCTGTGGCAGAGAAGAATGATTTGTCTTCTATATGTTCTCAATGGGATCGGCGCTGCTGCGGCCGGCCCCATTGAGCGCATATAGAGAAGAGAACAGGAATCGCAGATCGCAGATAGGTGCGATCTGCGATTTCTTTTCTATAATTTATCAGACGAGCGCATAAAAAGCGCTCATGTGTCCGATACCATTGCAAAGCAATGGTTAAAAAAAAAAAAAACGCCGGACGCATGCGCATGCGTAAATCGCGCGAAAAAACGCCCGTCTGACTAAGGCCTGAGAATGCTACAGCCTGCACACCCGATATACATAAAAAAAAAAAAATTGTGCAAAACTGCTCACAGCAGCCACAACAGTAATGCACTAGGTGAGCTGTGGCCCTAAGAAGGACCGTTGTGGTTCTTGAAGACGCTAACACTGTCCCTATAGCAGCAGCAGCACTTTCCCTGATCTCTCTTAGAGTGTGTCTGTGGCGAGCCGCGGGCTGGGCAGATTTAAATATTTGGGGGGGGTCACTTGATCTCGCCAGCCACTCACTGCAGGGGGGTGGGATAGGTCTGGAACGTCACAGGAGGAAGTTGTAATGCCTTCCCTGTGTTTCTATTGGCCAGAAAAGGGCGCAAATTTATCAGGGAAGGAAATGTAATGGAGTCGAGTGCCGCCTGGTGCTCGCCTTGAGTAACGAGCATCTCGAACACCCTAATACTCGAATGAGCATCAAGCTCAGACGAGTGCGCTCGCTCATCTCTAGTGACTACCCACTACAGTTTTTTTTCACTGCGAAATTCGCAGCGTTTTTTTTCTGCAGGGGTCTATGGGACTTGCAATGTTAAAATCGCGATTTCGCGGTAAATTGTCACCCTAAAAAGAGAATAAAATAATCCCTTGAGAGAGGAGTCATCTGTCCACTGGGTAAGACAAGAAAAATACTCAAGAGGGAGGCGCCAAGGTCCTTCTTATAGGGTTTGTTGAAAATATGAATTAACTCTTCATGTCACCTGTCTAAAGCACTAGGTAGGAGAATAAATTCCCATATGTGCTGCTGTGTTAGGACACCCAGCAAAGAACCAATTCCTCGACTGCATTTAGGAGTGCTGCAATTTTTTGGACTAGATAGATAGATATTGTAATGAGATATTTAAAAGAGAAGATAAAATCTGACTTTATGACCGAAAAACTGTCACTTTCAATCTTTTATATTGTCCTCGTTATCAGCAGCTAATCAGTGCAAATGCAAGTCATAAAACAAGAGGTACATTTATAGTTCTACCTAAATTAGCATCTGACATTTGGCACAATCCAAATATAAAATGAGTTATAACTGACATATTATCTAGTAATTACATTTTGCACTCTACCTCTTTTAGTTCTTCTCCATTTATAAAATTTACAGCAGGAAAAACTCATATTGACCTGTGATTCCAAATGAAAAAATTATTTCTTTAAATTGCACATTACAGAAATGGGAGTATGTGAATGTATTTTCATGGCCAAATTGTGCTCTGATTACTAGACCTAGCCTTTGATGGAGGCCATATAGTTTTTAGACCTCAATAATATTTAGAAGTGATTTTATATATATTATTCATGCCCATGTGCTTAAAGGACCACTCCAGTGATTTTCATTGATTTATTATGTAGCTGCCCCCCAGTATATATAGGTTGGCTAGTGTTACCTTGGTTAGTTATTTATATTTGTCGGAATCTCACGGCCTCTTTCTCCTCTGACAGTCATGTGACCTCAATTCTAAGCAGCTCAGATGTACTTGGGGTTAGGGCTCCTTCACACGAGCGTATGCGTTTTTACGTTCACTCGTACGCAACATTAATTCGCATGAATGGACGAATTTCCACTATCAAGTCCGGAGTTTAATTAGCATTTTCTCATCCATTCACATGGCTGGGCAAAATACGCCGCATCCCAGAAATCCCTCGCTCAGCATAAATCCTTGGAATTACTTCATATGCCTAAATAGAGGCAACTGGTAAGCTTTTCGCAGTGTTTGACGCTGCTAAACTGCCTCCCCCTCCCTTTTTTACCAGCTCCCATAGACTCCAGCATATATCGGTTGAAAAATAGATCCAGAACTATCTTTTCCAGCTGTGCATAAAAGTGCCCACCGATTTTGGTTGAGTTTGTTCTATTTATTATGGTGCGATGTATTTACGTACTACAAATTCGCCCATGTGAACGAATGCAGATGGTCGAGATTTTCGGCCAGGCGCAAAAATGCAGCTACATATCTGTGTAAAAACGCTCATGTGAATAAAGCCTTATGCTGTTTGAAACTAGTCAATTTCCCAATCAATGTTATGCTATTACATCCACACACCTGACTGTATACTTATGGTCTGTAGCTTATTTAGGTGAATATAGAAGTGAACCTTTGGCAATTACCTGGATTTTTGCATTGAGGCATGGTCCACATTTACAAATCTTGTATGCCTTTATTGAATGAACACAGCATCTGTAAAAACAATACTTTCACTTGCATCTCCTTAGTGGAAATTGCTTTTGCCAGTTAACTGTTTGGGAAGCCATGAGCACAGAGATTAATTCACTTTTTCCTGCACCGTGGATGTTTACTAAATGTGCTCAATAAAAGACATGAACGGTTTGACTGTTTGTTAATAGTTTAGTTCATTGGTTTGCTGTAATATGCTATTTCTGTTTCATTTTCTTCTAGCTGTGCAAATTTGGCTTTCATGATTTGTTGATATTGTGGCAAAGTGGCAACTGTAGTAATGTGTTTGTGCCACTAGGGGATCAAGTGTCAAAAGTGGGTCTGGCAAGGAAAGGGATTCTCTTTGTTTGAGATCTCTAATGAGATTAATTAGGTGCCAGCTGGTGGTACTAAAAAAAAAAGCTGCTGGGTTTGTTCCAAAAAGCTCTCATTTCTAGGGAACAGTGAAGGGCTGTACAGTGTGTTAGTGAGCAGACTAAGGCCCCCTGTCCACGAGCGATGCGAAGTCCCGCAGCAGATCTCCGCCAGTCAGCCCTATCTGATAGATAGGCTGGCCGTGGAGAATCGGGGGAAATCCGCAGCATGCTGCGAATTGCCCGCCGCGAGCAGAGAATTGCAATGATTCTCCGCTCGTGGACAGATGTCAGCGCTTTCCATAGCAATGCTATGGAAAGCGTCGGCCGGCGTAATTCGCCGGCGGTTTACTGTCACTGAAATCACGCCCGTGGACAGGCACCCATATAGCCTAGGATTTTATTATTACTTTTGTATTGCCGTGATATTGCATTGTTAGGAAGTGCAATAAAAGCTGGGATGTTCAGAACCCACACATTACAAACAGATAAAAAAATACCCAGATAACGAGAGTGAGGAGTGCCAGAGTCCGGTGGTAATCCTGAAATATTTCACATATAAAGAAATGTTCTCTATTTGCAATTGATACATAATTGTGATCTCAATATCAAAAGTGCAACAGGATACATGATTATAGGAGATATCTCCAGGGTTTGAAGAGGATATTTGGTTTCAGTCTGTGGACATTGATTGCAAAACATACATTATAGCTCTACTGCATATGTGATTTTGTACATATTTATGATGTACATATTTATGATGTTTCTGGGCATATACAGCTACTGCGTGGGCCCTGCAGTAAATGGCCTTTGTGGTGTAGTATCAGTATAGATTTGGTTGTTTTTATTTATTTAATAAAACCAGTGTATTAATATTTTGAGATTTGATTGAGCAGACTTGAGAGCTGGGTATTTTTTAATATCATTTGATTTATAATATTTATTTATTTTTTAATGTGTGGATACCACATAGTAACATAGTATGCAAGTTCGAAAAAAGAAATATGTCCATCCAGTTCAGCCTATTACCCACCAATGTTGATCCAGGGGAACATAAATAGAGACACAATGAGGTAGAAGCCAATTTTCCCTATTTAAGAGAAAGAATTCGCTACTAACTGCAATCTGGCAATCCGAATAATCCCTGAATCAACAACTCTTTTGAAGTTATTAATGATTATATCATATAGAAGTCAGGAGCGGAAGTGCCCTAGTGGCTTCACTCGATTGAAATCAATGGGAGCTGAAGCGTCTACTACACTTCAGTGGGCATTACTGGAGTTAGAGGTAAAAGTACCAGAAATGTAGTAGCTGCTTCAGCTCCCATTGATTTCAATGTGAGTGAAGCCAGCTAGGGCGCTTCCACTCCTATTTCCTATGACACATGTTCGGGTCACTGCACTGACAGTGGGCTGGACGACGAGGTTATCACCGTAGGATCCCATGTAATGGATACTCAACGATTAACTATTGATGACTTTCTGTGCTGCAGAAGGTGAATAGCAGTACATTACTTCGGAGGAGGAGCTCTTCACCCTAAAAACTAAAGTCAGTGGGGCAGCACAGAGAACAATAGAATTTGAGGAAGAACTTATCACAGTGCATGCTGAATTGCGGATTCTTTTCAAGGCTCTTTTCTCACAGTTAAGGCAAAAGCTAATGGCAGAAGAAAAAGCGATGCAATAGAGTGCAGAAGAAGATAGGATCCAGAATGAAAGGCTGGCCCTCAGTAACGAGGTAATTGAAGACAGAGGCTGAGATTGCCTTGAAGAAAAGAACTAATAAAGAAGAGATACAGATTCTAAATATTGCCCATGAAAAAGCCTCTCTTGATAAATCAAACCTGGAAATAGAAGTTGCTGAGAGATCCCAGTTTTAGTAGGCACCCCTCAAGCTCAAGTAGCTGACAGAAGCTGAAATGGAGATATCGCAGAAGTTTGCATAAAAAGATCTCAGATAGAAGGGATAGAATGAATTGACTAAAGTCAAACTCCAACTGGGGAAAACAGACTAACAGAAAGCAATTCCAGCTGAGGAATTGTGATGGCTTTAAAGGGGTTGTCCCGAGGCAGCAAGTGGGTCTATACACTTCTGCATGGCCATAATAATGCACTTTGTAATGTACATTGTGCATTAATTATGAGCCATGCAGAAGTTATAAAAAGTTTTATACTTACCTGCTCCGTTGCTAGCGTCCTCGTCTCCATGGTGCCGACTAATTTTCGCCCTCCGATGGCCAAATTAGCCGCGCTTGCGCAGTCCGGGTCTTCTCCTGTTCTCTATGGGGCTCCGTGTAGCTCCGTGTAGCTCCGCCCCGTCACGTGCCGATTCCAGCCAATCAGGAGGCTGGAATCGGCAATGGACCGCACAGAAGCCCTGCGGTCCATGAAGACAGAGGATCCCGGCGGCCATCTTCAGCAGGTGAGTATGAAGACGCCGGACCGCCGGGATTCAGGTAAGCGCTGTGCGGGTGGTTTTTTTAACCCCTGCATCGGGGTTGTCTCGCGCCGAACCGGGGGGGGGGGGGGGGGGGGTTTAAAAAAAAAAAAAACCCGTTTCGGCGCGGGACAACCCCTTTAAGAAGTGGTGACTGAATCCCTGAAGGAAAGGAAAATGGTGTATGACGAACAATTGAAGGTAAAAATACAGATGAAAATATAGCTCTTTGAAATGAAGGCTGAATTAGAAAGTTTAACATGTAATTGTGCAGTGAAATGCAAGACTTGGTTAGCTCCAAGAACAATGCTGAAAAGAATGTTTATGAACTAGAAAGGTCTCAGGGGGCACTAGAACAGTAAGTAGAAGAAATGAAGGTTCAGTTGGAGGAACCTGAAGATTAGTTACAAACCATAGAAAGAGCCAGATTGCACTTCAAAGTTAACCCGCAAACTGTGGGGAGTCAATTTGAAAGACAGCTACAAGGACGTGATCACTAGATAGAGGACGGGAGGAAACAACTTGTCAAACAAGTACAAGATGAAAACAAGCAATGTTTATTAGATGTAGAGAACAGAAAGAAGTTTGAGATGGAACTGAAGTATTTGGAGGTACAAATTGACTGTTAACAAAAATGGAGAAGTCTTCAAACAAATGCACACATTACAGGTACAAGTGAAGGATTACTGCAAGGAGATGGAATATACTAGAACATCCAGGGATGACCTGTTAGGTCCAGAAAAGCTGCTAACTAGAGATGAGCGAGCCCCAAAATGCTCAGGTGCTCGTTACTCGAGACAAATTTTTTGCGATGCTTGAGGGTTCGTTTCGAGTAACGAACCCTATTGAAGTCAATGGGCGACCCGAGCATTTTTGTATATCGCCGATGCTCGCTAAGGTTTTCATTTGTGAAAATCTGCAAAACCCAAGAAAGTACTGGAAATGACACAGAAACGGATAGGGCAGGCGAGGGGCTACATGTTGGGCTGCATCTCAAGTTCCCAGGTCCCACTATTAAGCCACAATAGCAGCAAGAGTGCCCCCCCCCAACAACTTTAACATCTGAAACACCCTCATTAGCAATGCATACCTTAGCTAAGCACCACACTACCTCCAACAAAGCACAATCACTGCCTGCATGACACTCCGCTGCCACTTCTCCTGGGTTACATGCTGCCCAACCCCCCCCCCCCCCCGCACGACCCAGTGTCCACAGCGCACACCAAACTGTCCCTGCACAGCCTTCAGCTGCCCTCATGCCACGCCACACTCATGTCTATTTATAAGTGCGTCTGCCACAGGAAAAGCAGGCACACTGCAGAGGGTTGGCACGGCTAGGCAGCAACCTTCTTTAAAAGGGGCGGGGCGATAGCCCACAATGCTGTACAGAAGCAATGAGAAATCCAATCCTGTGCCACCTCCATCTGGAGCTGCACACGTGGGCATAGCAATGGGGAACCTATGTGCCACACACTATTCATTCTGTCAAAGTGTCTGCATGCCCCAGTCAGACCGCGTTTTTTTATATATAGTCACAGGCAGGTACAACTCCGCAATGGGAATTCCGTGTGCACCCACAGCATGGGTGGCTCCCTGGAACCCACCGGCGGTACATAAAAAAATCCCATTGCATTGCCCAACACAGCTGAGGTAGTAATGTCATGTTTAATGCAGGTGGGCTTCGGCCCACACTGCATGCCCCAGTCAGACTAGGGTTCTTTAGAAGTGGAAACAGATGCATTTACAACTCCCTGTGGACCCACAGCATGGGTGGGTGCCAGGAAGCCACCGGCGGTACATAAATATATCCCATTGCATTGCCCAACACAGCTGAGGTAGTAATGTCATGTTTAATGCAGGTGGGCTTCGGCCCACACTGCATGCCCCAGTCAGACTGGGGTTCTTTTGAAGTGGAAACAGTTGCATTTACAACTCCCTGTGGACCCACAGCATGGGTGGTTTCCTGAAACCCACCGGCGGTACATAAATATATCCCATTGCATTGCCCAACACAGCTGAGGTAGTAATGTCATGTTTAATGCAGGTGGGCTTCGGCCCACACTGCATGCCCCAGTCAGACTGGGGTTCTTTAGAAGTGGACACATGTAGTTACAACTCCCTGTGCACCCACAGCATGGGTGGCTCCCTGGAACCCACCAGCGGTACATAAATATATCCCATTGCATTGCCCAACACAGCGGATGTAACGTCAGCTGTAATGCAGGTGGGCTAAAAATTCCTTTGATTACACTGTAGGCGAGGGCCCACAAAAATTGCTGTAACAGTACTAATGTAAATCAGAAAAATTGGCCATGGCCAACCAAGAGGGCAGGTGAAACCCATTAATCGCTTTGGTTAATGTGGCTTAATTGGTAACTAGGCCAGGAGGCAGCCCAGTTAAAATAAAAATTGGTGGAGGTGGAAGTTTCAACGCTTTAATGAGCATTGAAACGTATAAAAATTGTTTAGAAAAATTATATGACTGAGCCTTGTGGGCCTAAGAAAAATTGCCCGATCGGCGTGATTATGTGAGGTTTCAGGAGGAGGAGGAGGAGGATTATTATACACAGATTGATGAAGCGAAAAGGTCCCCGTTTTTGATGGGGATACAGAACGATGCTTCCATCCGCGGGTGCAGCCTACCTATTGCTTAGGTATCGCTGCTGTCCGCTGGTGGAGAAGAGAAGTCTGGGGAAATCCAGGCTTTGTTCATCTTGATGAGTGTTAGCCTGTCAGCACTGTCGGTTGACAGGCGGGTACGCTTATCTGTGATGATGCCCCCAGCCGCACTAAACACCCTCTCTGACAAGACGCTAGCCGCAGGACAAGCAAGCACCTCCAGGGCATACAGCGCGTGTTCAGGCCACGTGTCCAGCTTCGACACCCAGTAGTTGTAGGGGGCAGAGGCGTCACAGAGGACGGTCGTGCGATCGGCTACGTACTCCCTCACCATCCTTTTACAGTGCTCCCGCCGACTCAGCCGTGACTGGGGAGCGGTGACAGTCTTGCTGGGGAGCCATAAAGCTGTCAAGGGCCTTAAAGAGTGTTGGCCTGCCTGTGCTGTACATGCTGCCTGATCTCCGCACCTCCCCTGCTACCTGGCCCTCGGAACTGCGCCTTCGGCCACTAGCGCTGTCGGATGGGAATTTTACCATCAGTTTGTCCGCCAGGGTCCTGTGGTATAGCAACACTCTCGAACCCCTTTCCTCTTCGGGAATGAGAGTGGGAAGGTTCTCCTTATACCGTGGGTCGAGCAGTGTGTACACCCAGTAATCCGTAGCGGCCAGAATGCGTGTAACGCGAGGGTCACGAGAAAGGCATCCTAACATGGTCAGCCATGTGTGCCAGGGTACCTGTACGCAACACATGGCTGTCCTCACTAGGAAGATCACTTTCAGGATCCTCCTCCTCCTCAGGCCATACACGCTGAAAGGATGACAGCCCAGCAGCATGTGTACCCTCACCAGTGGGCCAAGCTGTGTCTTCCCCCTCCTCCTCATCTTCCTCCTCCTCACCGCGCTGAGATATAGACAGGAGGGTGCTCTGACTATCCAGCGACATACTGTCTTTCCCCGTCTCTGTTTCCGAGTGCAAAGCGTCTGCCTTTATGCTTTGCAGGGAACTTCTCAAGAGGCATAAAAGAGGAATGGTGACGCTAATGATTGCAGCATCGCCGCTCACCACCTGGGTAGACTCCTCAAAGTTTCGAAGGACCTGGCAGATGTCTGCCAACCAGGCCCACTCTTCTGTAAAGAATTGAGGAGGCTGACTCCCACTGCGCCGCCCATGTTGGAGTTGGTATTCCACTATAGCTCTACGCTGCTCATAGAGCCTGGCCAACATGTGGAGCGTAGAGTTCCACCGTGTGGGCACGTCGCACAGCAGTCGGTGCACTGGCAGATTAAACCGATGACGCAGGGTGCGCAGGGTGGCAGCGTCCGTGTGGGACTTGCGGAAATGTGCGCAGAGCCGGGTAGCTTTTCAGAAAGCGCTGAACCACCAAATTAAAGACGTGGGCCAGGCATGGCACATGCGTGAGGCTGCCGAGCTGCAGAGCCGCCACCAGGTTACGGCCGTTGTCACACACGACCATGCCCGGTTGGAGGCTCAGCGGCGCAAGCCAGCGGTCGGTCTGCTCTGTCAGACCCTGCAACAGTTCGTGGGCCGTGTGCCTCTTCTCTCCTAAGCTGAGTAGTTTCAGCACGGCCTGCTGACGCTTGCCCACCGCTGTGCTGCCACGACGCGCGACACCGACTGCTGCCGACACATCTTGATTGCAAGACAGAGGTTGCATTGGAGGAGGAGGAGGAGTGTGGTTTAGTGGAGAAAGCATACACCGCCGCAGATACCACCACCGAGCTGTGGCCCGCAATTCTGGGGGTGGGTAGGACGTGAGCGGTCCCAGGCTCTGACTCGGTCCCAGCCTCCACTAAATTCACCCAATGTGCCGTCAGGGAGATATAGTGGCCCTGCCCGCCTGTGCTTGTCCACGTGTCCGTTGTTAAGTGGACCTTGGCAGTAACCGCGTTGGTGAGGGCGCGTACAATGTTGCGGGAGACGTGGTCGTGCAGGGCTGGGACGGCACATCGGGAAAAGTAGTGGCAACTGGGAACTGAGTAGCGTGGGGCCGCCGCCGCCATCATACTTTTGAAGGACTCCGTTTCCACAACCCTATACGTCAGCATCTCCAGGCTGATAAATTTGGCTATGTGCACGTTTAACGCTTGAGCGTGCGGGTGCGTGGCGGCGTACTTGCGCTTGCGCTCCAACACTTGCGCTAGCGACGGCTGGACGCTGCGCTGACAGACATTGCTGGATGGGGCCGATGACAGCGGAGGTGAGGTTGTGGGTGCAGGCCAGGAGACGGTAGTGCCTGTGTCCTCAGAGGGGGGTTGGATGTCAGTGGCAGGTTGGGGCACAGGGGGAGAGGCAGCGGTGCAAACCGGAGGCGGTGAAAAAAAAAAAACCCGTTTCAGCGCGGGACAACCCCTTTAAGTGCAACAGAGCGGTGATTTCAGAGCCAGGAAATAATTTGGCGCAAGCCTGCTGTAACACTTAGCTGGCTGCGTATTTATTTGGAGCAATTTTACCCCCAGCAGACACAGACCCACAACACTGAGCAGAGTGACAGGCAGGCCAAATAGATTTTTTTTTAAATCTTTTTTTGCAAAAGGACCACTACGTATATTCAATCTATAAGATGTCTTCTGGCCCTGCCTACACAATTCTGTCCCTGTAGTATTACTGCAGGGCGCAATGCTCTGCACGGCCGATATACCAAAAAAAAATAAAAAAATGTGCAACACCGCTAACAGCAGCCTCCACAGTACTGCACACGGTTAGATGTGGCCCTAAGAAGGACCGTTGGGGTTCTTGAAGCCTACACTAACTCCTAACACTCTCCCTACAGCAGCACCAGCAGCAGCACTTTCCCTCAGCTAAGTCACAACCCATCTGAGGCGAGCCGCGGGAGGGGCCGATTTTTATACTCGGGTGACACCTGATCTCCCCAGCCACTCACTGCAGGGGGGTGGTATAGGGCTTAAACGTCGCAGGGGGAAGTTGTAATGCCTTCCCTGTCTTTCAATTGGCCAGAAAAGCGCGCTAACGTCTCAGAGAGGAAAGTGAAAGTAACTCGAACATCGCATGGTACTCGTTACGAGTAACGAGCATCTCAACACGCTAATACTCGAACGAGTATCAAGCTCGGACGAGTACGTTCGCTCATCTCTACTGCTAACCCCTCCTTCTAGGAGAATCAGTAGTAAGCCAGAAAGAAAGCCAAGCAGCCAAATTAAATTGAATGCTGTTTTCCAGTGAAGGATCAAAGTACAGATGTAGTTGTAATCACCATCAGGTAAGTTGTGAAAGAAACAAAGAACTCTGAGACAGAAAGAGTGCTGCAAATAAAGATAGTTATATCTGTTTGACTCTGCATATAATACAAGTGACATGTCCAGCAATATTAATTGCAATACTCAATTGGTTATAGTGGTGCAGCTTGATTTTGCAGTATTTGGGATGAAAGCTGTAGAATGTAAAGTTCTCTAAGAAGAAGTTTCTACAGTGGATGAAGTTCACGCAGCAGATGACAAGACAATGCCCACAGAAGGTCTGACAAAAGAGCTTATGGTGGGTCACATATTGCTTCTGCTAGAGGGTTTTCAAGTTCTTTAAGGGGTTGTCCAGGAAATGAACTAATGATGATCTATCATCAGTAGTAGTTCAATGGAAGCTACTATTATTTGCTAAACCAAACCGCTGCATTACAGACAGTGCTATCTGCTTCCAATTAGCGGGGGCGGTGATTCAAAAACAAGTCCTCATCCAGCTTTGTTGACAGAAAAATAAAAAGATATGACATCTGGAATACTTCAGCACAAATATTACTTTCTTTCCCTTAAAGCGTGTTTTTCCATGACGCCCACAGCAGCAGCAACAATGCTCCAGAACAACAGGACAGGCAGTATCAAAGTCATTTGTAATTCAAAGTAACCTGTCGGGAGTTTTATGCTGTCTGAACCACCATAAAATCCTGATAAGCACACACATTGCAGACATCTAAGTTTCACTTTGAAATGCTGGAGCATTTCATAAAAAATTTACTTAAAAAAGCAGCTGGGAACAGAGAGAAGAGTCTGGAAAAAAAATCTATTCTGAATTTCATAGATATGAATATCTTTCTTATACAAAGAACAGGGGACCAGTGGTGGGCCATTACGGATTTCCAAAAAATTTTATCTACAGGAAAAGAATTTGCATGGAGATGGTTTAATCTGCTATAGCACTTGTGGGCAAGGAAGCTTACCTAGCTACCATACATTTAAAAGTTGCAGATTTACATGCATACTTTCATTTAAGCCACAGGTTTCTCTGGATAAAGGGGAAGCGGTGTCATCTGCAATTTACCTCTTTCATTTTGGATATCCACACACACTCACTAAGATGTTCATCAATCTAAACCAGTCTGAGAGAATGAGGAATCGCAATCATCCACTACCTAAATGACTGACTAGAAATCTAGTCACATCTGAACATCATATTTGAGCACATCAACTCTCTAAGATGCCTGATAAATTGAGAGAAATCCCATGTTGTTACCTCACAGACAAAGTAATTCCTCGGCGTCATTCTGGAGATTAACTCTTTCTCTGGACAGATTGAAGAACCAGGATGCTGACAAATCTCTTAGCCCAAGCAAATGTCAATCCAACTCTTCATGAAGATCTTGGGACTTATAATAGTGGCTAGTAGAGATGAGCGAACGTACTCGTCCGAGCTTGATATTCGTGCGAATATTAGGGTGTTCGGGATGCTCGTTACTCTTAACGAGTACCACGCGGTGTTCTGGTTACTTTCAGTTTCCTCTCTGAGACGTTAGCGCGCTTTTCTGGCCAATTGAAAGACAGGGAAGGCATTACAACGTCCCCCTGTGACGTTCAAGCCCTATACCACCCCCCTGCTGTGAGTGGCTGGGGCGATCAGATGTCACCCGAGTATAAAAGTCGGCCCCTCCCGCGGCTCGCCACACATGCCTTGTGAGTTAGCTGAGGGAAAGTACTATCGTGCTGGTGCTGCTGTAGGGAGAGCGTTAGGAGTCAGTGTAGGCTTCAAGAACCCCAACGGTCCTTCTCAGGGCCATATCTACCTGTGTGCAGGCTGCTGCTAGCAGTGTTTTTTTTTTTTTTCTCAAAATCGGCAGTGCAGAGCATTGCACCCGGCATTAGGGACAGAAGTGGTGTATAGGCAGGGAGAGTGTTAGGAGTGAGTGTAGCCTTCAAGAACCTCAACGGTCCTTTCTAGGGCCAAATTTAAGCGTGTGCAGTACTGTGCTGGCTGCTGTTAGCAGTGTTGCATATTTTTTTTTTCCTAAAAATCGTCTGTGCAGAGCATTGCACCCTCCATTGATACTACAGGGACAGAATTGTGTAGGCAGGGCCACAACACAGTTATTGTTCATTGAATATACGCAGTGGGTCCTTCCCTTTGCTAAAAAGGACAAAAAATTATATTTGGCCAGCCTGTGTCAGTCCTAAGGTCTCCGTGTACGTGTGTGCTGCGTGGACAACGTACAAAAATCAGACGCAACCAGCTACGGTTTACTGCAGGCTTGCGCCATTGTCTTTCCTGACTGGCTAATACCTGCTCTGCTAGAGTTAATAACTCTGCTACACTATAGTTGTGTGACACTTTTTGAGGGCCACACCAGATATTAAACTTCTTGTTCATTGAATATACGCAGTGGGTGCTTCCCTTTGCAAAAAAGGAAAGGAAATTATATTTGGCCTGCCTGTGTCAGTCCTAAGGTCTCCGTGTACGTGTGTGCTGCGTGGACAACGTACAAAAATCAGACGCAAACAGCTATGGTTGAGTGCAGCCTTGCGCCAATTTCTTTCCTGCCTGGGAAATCACATCACTGGTAATACAGCATGCTGAGGGGTAGGGGTAGGCCTAGAGGATGTGGACGCGGCCGAGGACGCGGAGGGCCAAGTGAGGGTGTGGGCACAGGCCGAGCCAGTGCGGTGGCCAGGGGTAGAGGCAGGGCCAGACCGAATAATCCACCAACTGTTTCCCCAAGCGCCCCCTCGCGCCATGCCACCCTGCACAGGTCAAGGTGCTCTACGGTGTGGCAGTTTTTCACAGAGACGCCTGACGACCGACGAACAGTGGTGTGCAACCTTTGTCGCGCCAAGTTCAGCTGGGGAGGCACCACCAACAGCATGCGCAGGCATATGATGGCCAAGCACCCCACAAGGTGGGACGATGCCCGTTCACCGCCTCCGGTTTGCACCACTGCCTCTCCCCCTGTGCCCCAACCTGCCACCGAGATCCAACCCCCCTCTGAGGACACAGGCACTACCGTCTCCTGGCCCGCACCCACACCCTCACCTCCGCTGTCCTTGGCCCCATCCAGCAATGTCTCTCAGCGCAGCGTCCAGACGTCGCTAGTGCCACAGTTTGAGCGCAAGCGCAACTACGACGCCACGCACCCGCACGCTCAAGCGTTAAACGTGCACATTGCAAAATTGATCAGCCTAGAGATGCTGCCGTATAGGCTTGTGGAAACGGAGGCTTTCAAAAGCATGATGGCGGCGGCTGCCCCGCGCTACTCGGTTCCCAGTCGCCACTACTTTTCCCGATGTGCCGTCCCAGACCTGCACGACCACGTCTCCCGCAACATTGTACGCGCCCTCACCAACGCGGTTACTGCCAAGGTCCACTTAACAACGGACACGTGGACAAGCACAGGCGGGCAGGGCCACTATATCTCCCTGACGGCACATTGGGTGAATTTAGTGGAGGCTGGGACAGAGTCAGAGCCTGGGACCGCTCACGTCCTACCCACCCCCAGAATTGCGGGCCACAGCTCGGTGGTGGTATCTGCGGCGGTGTATGCTTCCTCCACTAAAGCACCTTCCTCCTCCTCCTCCTCCTCCAACGCAACCTCTGTCTCGCAATCAAGATGTGTCAGCAGCATGTCGCCAGCAGTCGGTGTCACGCGGCGTGGCAGCACAGCGGTGGGCAAGCGTCAGCAGGCCGTGCTGAAACTACTCAGCTTAGAAGAGAAGAGGCACACGGCCCACGAACTGCTGCAGGGTCTGACAGAGCAGAACGACCGCTGGCTTGCGCCGCTGAGCCTTCAACCGGGCATGGTTGTGTGTGACAACGGCCATAAGCTGGTGGCGGCTCTGCAGCTCGGCAGCCTCACGCACGTGCCATGCCAGGCCCATGTCTTTAATTTGGTGGTTCAGCGCTTTCTGAAAAGCTACCCCCACTTGTCATACCTGCTCGGAAAGGTGCGCCAGCTCTGCGCACATTTCCGCAAATCCAACACGCACGCTGCCACCCTGCGGACACTGCAACATAGGTTTAATCTGCCAGTGCACCGACTGCTGTGCGACGTGCCCACACAGTGGAACTCTACGCTCCACATGTTGGCCAGACTCTATGAGCAGCGTAGAGCTACAGTGGAATACCAACTCCAACTTGCGTGGCGCAGTGGGTGTCAGCCTCCTCAATTATTTACAGAAGAGTGGCCCTGGTTGGCAGCCATCTGCCAGGTCCTTGGAAAATTTGAGGAGTCTACCCAGGTGGTGAGCGGCGATGCTGCAATCATTAGCGTCACCATTCCTCTGCTATGCATCTTGAGAAGTTCCCTGCAAAGCATAAAGGCAGACGCTTTGCGCTCGGAAACAGAGGCGGGGGAAGACAGTATGTCGCTGGATAGTCAGAGCACCCACCTGTCTATATCTCAGCGCGTTGAGGAGGAGGAGGAGGAGGAGGAGCATGAGGAGGATGAGGAGGAGGGGGAAGAGACAGCTTGGCCCACTGGTGAGGGTACACATGCTGCTGGGCTGTCATCCTTTCAGCGTGTATGGCCTGAGGAGGAGGAAGAGGAGGAGGAGGAGGATCCTGAAAGTGATCTTCCTAGTGAAGACAGCCATGTGTTGCGTACAGGTACCCTGGCACACATGGCTGACTTCATGTTAGGATGCATTTCTCGTGACCCTCGCGTTACACGCATTCTGGCCACTACGGATTACTGGGTGTACACACTGCTCGACCCACGCTATAAGGAGAACCTTCCCACTCTCATTCCCGAAGAGGAAAGGGGTTCGAGAGTGTTGCTATACCACAGGGCGCTGGTGGACAAACTGATGGTAAACTTCCCATCCGACAGCGCTAGTGGCAGAAGGCGCAGTTCCGAGGGCCAGGTAGCAGGGGAGGCGCAGAGATCAGGCAGCATGTACAGCGCAGGCAGGGGAACATTCTCCAAGGCCTTTGCCAGCTTTATGGCTCCCCAGCAAGACTGTGTCACCGCTCCCCAGTCAAGGCTGAGTCGGCGGGAGCACTGTAAAAGGATGGTGAGGGAGTACGTAGCCGATCGCACGACCGTCCTCCGTGACGCCTCTGCCCCCTACAACTACTGGGTGTCGAAGCTGGACACGTGGCCTGAACTCGCGCTGTATGCCCTGAAGGTGCTTGCTTGTCCTGCGGCTAGCGTCTTGTCAGAGAGTGTGTTTAGTGTGGCTGGGGGAATCATCACGGATAAGCGTACCCACCTGTCAAACGACAGTGCCGACAGGCTTACACTCATCAAGATGAACAAAGCCTGGATTTCCCCAGACTTCTCTTCTCCATCAGCGGACAGCAGCGATACGTAAGCAATACGTAGGCTGCACCCGCGGATGGAAGCTACGTTCTCTCTCACCATCCAAAACGGGGACATTTCTGCTTCATCAATCTGTGTCTAATATTCCTCCTCCTCCTCCTCCTCCTCCTGAAACCTCACGTAATCACGCTGAACGGGCAATTTTTCTTAGGGCCACAAGGCTCACTCATAATTTTTCTAAACAATTTTTATATGTTTCAATGCTCTTAAAAGCGTTGAAACTTTAACTTGAACCAATTTTTCGTTAAACTGGGCTGCCTCCAGGCCTAGTTACCACTTAAGCCACATTAACCAAAGCGATTAATGGGTTTCACCTGCCATCTTGGTTGGGCATGGCCAATTTTTTGGATGTACATTAGTACTGTTGATACAGCAATTTTTGTGGGCCCTCGCCTACAGTGTAATCAAATGAATTTTTAGCCCACCTGCATTACAGCTGACGTTACATCCGCTGTGTTGGGCAATGCAATGGGATATTTTTGTGTATCGCCGGTGGGTTCCAGGGAGCCACCCATGCTGTAGGTGCACACGGAGTTTAACCTACATCTGTCCACTTGTAAAGAACCCCAGTCTGACTGGGGCATGCAGTGTGGGCCGAAGCCCACCTGTATTAAGCACGACATTACTACCTCAGCTGTGTTGGGCAATGCAATGGGATATTTCTATGTACCGCCGGTGGCTTCCTGGCACCCACCCATGCTGTGGGTCCACAGGGAATTCACAATAGGGAGTTGTACCTGCCTGTGTCTATGAATTAAAAACCGCGGTCTGACTGGGGCATGCAGACACCTTGACAGAATGAATAGTGTGTGGCACATAGGTTCCCCATTGCTATGCCCACGTGTGCAGCTCCTGATGGCGGTGGCACAGGATTCTATTTCTCATTGCTTCTGTACAGCATTGTGGGCCATCGCCCCGCCCCTTTTAAAGAGGGTCGCTGCCTAGCCGTGCCAACCCTCTGCAGTGTGTGTCTGCGGTTCCTCGTCATGGCAGACGCACTTCTAAATAGACATGAGGGTGGTGTGGCATGAGGGCAGCTGAAGGCTGCGCAGGGACACTTTGGTGTGCGCTGTGGGGGGGGTTGGGCAGCATGTAACCCAGGAGAAGTGGCAGTGGAGTGTCATGCAGGCAGTGATTGTGCTTTGTTGGAGGTAGTGTGGTGCTTAGCTAAGGTATGCCATGCTAATGAGGGCTTTTCAGAAGTAAAAGTTTTTGGGAGGGGGGGGGGGCACTCTTGCCGCTATTGTGGCTTAATAGTGGGACCTGTGAACTTGAGATGCAGCCCAACATGTAGCCCCTCGCCTGCCCTATCCGTTGCTGTGTCGTTCCCATCACTTTCTTGAATTGCCCAGATTTTCACACAAGGAAACCTTAGCGAGCATCGGCGAAATACAAAAATGCTCGGGTCGCCCATTGACTTCAATGGGGTTCGTTACTCGAAACGAACCCTCGAGCATCACGAAAATTTCGTCCCGAGTAATGAGCACCCGAGCATTTTGGTGCTCGCTCATCTCTAGTGGCTAGCAATGTGTTAGAGTGGACCACTGGCAAATGCAATCCTTGCAAAAGGAAGTCCTGCAAATGTGGAATTGAGACTGGTCTCTGGACAAACTCATCAATCACAGAGCAACCCTGAGGTCTCGGCATTACCTAAAGAATGTCTGGTCTTTCACTATTAATGTATTGCAACTGATGCATCCTTGACAGGATATGGTGGTCACATGCAAAGACTGATGGCAAAGGAGTCCTGGTCTCCAACAGAGAGACAACTAAAAGTACACATGGCATTATTACAGGAAGCACATCTCTCAGATGAGGATTTCCAACATATGAGGAAACTATGAGTAGGGGAAATTTATGGGATACCTGCGGTTAATTCAAAAGCGGGAATATTGAGTAGAGATGAGCGAGCACCAAAATGCTTGGGTGCTCGTTGCTCAAGTTGAACTTTTCGTAATGCTTGAGAGCTTGTTTCGAGTAACGAACCCCATTGAAGTCAATGGGCGATTCGAGCGTTTTTGTATGGGACCAATGCTCCCAGAAAACCTCAGAAAGTCATGGAAACACCACAGAAACAGATAGGGAAGGGCAGGGGCAGCATGCATGGCTGCATCTGAGGCTCCCCGATCCCACTATTAAGCCAAAATGGGAGCAAGAGTCTGGCGTGACCCCCCTAACAATTTACTTCGGACAAACCCTCATTAGCAAGACACACGCGCTGGCACATCTTATCTAAGCACCACACTACTTGCAACCAAGGACAATCACTGCCTGTGGGTGACACCACTGCCTCTTCCCCTGGGTTACATGTTGGCATTGCTATCCAACCCACCCTCACGACCCTGCATACACAGCGCACCAAAAGATTCCCTGCGTAGTGTTCAGCTGCCCTCATGCCACACGCTCGCTTCATAGCCACACCACCCTCATGTCTATTTATAAGTGCGTACTGGATGAGGAGGAACCGGAGGCACCCACTGCAGAGGGTTGGCAGGGCCAGGCAGCGACCCTCTTTGAAAGTGTGGGCGATAGCCCACAATGCTTTTGAGAATTGATGATAAATTGACGTACGATCATCATTCCAATCCCATGCCATCTCCATCACAAAATTGTCAGGAGCTGCAAACGTGGGCATAAAGGGGACTCAGGTGCCAGCACTTCTATACATCTCCACAATGCAGCAATACTCTGTGTGGGAAGCACGTGAGAGGGACCAGGGTCAGGCTCGGTCCCAGCCTCCACCTTGTGTGACCCAAGGTGCCGCAAGTTACATAGCAATGGGAAATCCATGTGTCCCCACACAATTCATTCTGTGTAGGTGTCAGACAGCTCAACACCGCAATGGGAAGTCTTTGAGTTCCTTGGGCTCGCCTATGCTGTGGGTGCACAAGGATGGTATTACACAGGAAGCAATCAGAGTGCCCAAACATGGCAGAGTTTCACCCTGCCAAGGGCCTTGGCCCACATTTCTGCCCTAGTCAGTCAGTGTATTTGTGCCAGGCAGGTAAAACACCGCAATGGGTAGTCTTTGTGCACCAACAGCATAGGCGGACCTCAGTAACATTTCTGTAGCAAGAGTATAGGCGGACCCCAGTAACATTTTTTATAGCAAGAGTATAGGCAGACACCAGTCACATTTCTGTACCAAAAGTATAGGCAGACCCCTCAAACCATTCAGTAGAAACTGCATAGGCAGACCCCAGTAACATTTCTATAGCAAGAGTATAGGCGGACCTCAGTAACATTTCTGTAGGAAAAGTATAGGGAGACCCCAGTAACATTTCTGTAGCAAAAGTATAGGCAGACCCCTGTAACATTTCTATAGCAAAAGTATAGGGAGATCCCTGTAACATTTCTGTAGCAAAAGTATAGGCAGACCCCTGTAACATTTCTGTAGCAAGAGTATAGGTGGACCCCAATAACATTTCTGTAGCAAAAGTATAGGCAAACCCCGCAAAGCATTCGGTAGAAACTGCATAGGTGGACCCCAGTAACATTTCTGTAGCAAAAGTATAGGCAGACCCCTGTAACATTTCTGTAGCAAGAGTATAGGCAGACCCCGGTAACATTTCCGTAGCAAGAGTATAGGCAGACCCCTGTAACATTTCTGTAGCGAGAGTATAGGCAGACCCTAGTAACATTTCTGTAGCAAAAGTATAGGCGAACCTCTGTAACATTTCCATAGCAAGAGTATAGGCGAACCCCTCAAACCATTCAGTAGAAAAGGTATAGGCGGACCCTAGTAACATTTCTGTAGCAAGAGTATAGGCGGACCCCAGCAACATTTCTGTAGCAAAAGTATAGGCAGACCCCTCAAACCGTTCAGTAGAAACTGCATAGGCGGACCCCAATAACATTTCTGTAGCAAAAGTATAGGCAGACCCCAGTAACATTTCTGCAGCAAAAATATAGGCGAACCTCTGTAACATTTCCGTAGCAAGAGTATAGGCGAACCCCTCAAACCACTCAGTAGAAAAGGTATAGGCAGACCCCATTAACATTTCTGTAGCAAGAGTATAGGCGGACCCCAGTAACATTTCTGTAGCAAGAGTATAGGCGGACCCCTGTAACATTTCTGTAGCAAAAGTATAGGCAGACCCCTGTAACATTTCGGTAGCAAGAGTATAGGCAGACCCCTGTAGCATTTCTATAGCAAAAGTAGAGGTGTACCGCTCACACCATTTAGTAGAAACTGCATAGGCGGACCCCAGTAACATTTCTGTAGCAAGAGTATAGGCGAACCCCAGTAACATTTCTAGAGCAAGAGTATAGGCGGACCCCAGTAACATTTCTGTAGCAAGAGTATAGGTGGACCCCAGTAACATTTCTGTAGCAAGAGTATAGGCAGACCCCTGTAACATTTCTGTAGCAAGAGTATAGGCAGACCCCTGTAGCATTTCTGTAGCAAAAGTATAGGGAGACCCCTGTAACATTTCTATAGCAAAAGTAGAGGTGTACCGCTCACACCATTTAGTAGAAACTGCATAGGCAGACCCCTGTAACATTTCTGTAGCAAGAATATAGGTGGACGCCATTTACATTTCTGTAGCAAAAGTATAGCTGAACCCCTCAAACCATTCATTAGAAACTGCATAGTCGGACCCCAGTAACATTTCTATAGCAACAGTATAGGCAGACCACAGTAACACTTCTGTAGTCTGTAGCAAAAGTATAGGCAGACCCCTGTAACATTTCTGTAGCAAAATTATAGGCGAACCCCTCAAACCATTCAGTAGAAACTGCATAGGCAGATTCCAGTAACATTTCTATAGCAACAGTATAGGCGGACCCCAGTAACATTTCTATAGCAAAAGTATGGGCAGACCCCTGTAACATTTCTGTAGCAACAGTATTGGCGGACGCCAGTAACATTTCTGTAGCAAAAGTATAGGCAGACCCCTGTAACCTTTCTGTAGAAAGAGTGTAGGCAATCCCCTGAAACATTGGTGTACCAAGAGTATAGGCCAACACCTGAAAACATTTGGCTACCAAGAGTATAGGCGAAGGCTGAAAAAATTAGTTAGATAACAGTATAGGCGAGGGCCAGAAAAATTGGTGTACCAAGAGTACAAGTGCACCCCTGAAAAATTGCTCAACCGCGGGGGCAGGTGAAACCCATAAACACTTTTTAAAGATACAGCTCGCTGTTGCTTAATTTGTAACAGAGCCTGGAGGCAGCCCTGTGAAAAAAATTGGTTTCTGTTAAAGTATCAATACTTTTGAAACTTTGAAAAATTGTGAAAAACTTTTAAACAGAGCCTTTTGCGCCAAAGAAAAATTGGCAGTTCAGCGTGATGACATGCTGTTTTAGGAGGAGGAGTAGGAGGATTAATAATATCAGAGAGTGATTGACAAAGCTAATTTCCCCTTTTTTGGGGTGATAGAGGATGCATTTTTCTCCTGTTGCAGCGAAAAGAATCATTAGGTTCTGCTTCTTTCCGCCAGTGGAGAAGAGAAGTCTGGGGAAATCCAGCCTTTGTTCATCTTTATGAGTGTAAGAATATCGGCACTGGCAGCTGACAGGCGGGTACGCTTATCCGTGATGATTCCCCCAACTGCACTAAACACCCTCTCTGACAAGACGCTAGCGGCAGGGCAGGCCAGAACCTCCAGGGCATTCCACATGTCCAGCTTTGACACCCAATAGTTGTATAAAGCAGAGGCATCACGGAGGACGGTGGTAGGATTGGCTACGTACTCCCTCACCATCTTTTTACAGTGATCCCTCCGACTCAGCCTTGACTGGGGAGTGGTGACAGTCTTGCTGGGGAGCCATAAAGCTGGCAAAGGCCTTGGAAAGTGTTGCCCTGCCTGCGCTGAACATGCTGCCTGATCCCCACGCCTCCCTTGCTACTTGGCCCTCTGAACTGCGTCTTCTGCCACTAGCACTGTCAGATGGGAAGTTTAGCATCACTTTTTCCACCAGGGCCCTGTGGTATTGCATCACTGTCGTACCCCTTTCCTCTTCGGGAATGAGAGTGGAAAGGTTCTCCCTATACCATGGGTCGAGAGGGGTGTACACCCAGTAATCCGTGTTGGCCAGAATGCGTCTAACGCGAGGGTCATGGGAAAGGCATCCTAACATGAAGTCAGCCATGTGTGCCAGGGTCCCAGTACGCAACACATTGCTGTCCTCACTAGGAAGATGACTTTCAGGATCCTCCTCTTCAGCCCATACACGCTGAACAGATGAGAGGCAAGCAGCATGAGTACCCTCTGCAATGTGGCCAGCTGTCTCTTCCCCCTCCTCCTCTTTCTCTTTCCCCTCCCCTTCTCCTCCTCCTCCAAAACGCGCTGAGATATAGACATGAGGGTGGTCTGGCTATCAAGCGACATACTGTCATCCCCATCTTCTGTTCCAACCGCAAAGCGTCGGCCTTTATGCTTAGCAGCGAACTTCTCAGCAGGCAATGCAGTGGGATGGTAACGCTAATGATTGCTACATCGCCGCTCGCCATCTGGGTAGACTCCTCAAAGTTTCCGAGGACCTGGCAGATATCTGCCATCCATGCCCACTCCTCAGTAAAGAATTGGGGAGGCTGATTACCACTCCGCCGCCCATGTTGCAGCTGGTATTCCACTATTGCTCTACACTGCTCGTACAGCCTGGCCAACATGTGCAGCGTAGGAATTCTAGCGTGTGGGCACGTCGCACAGCAGTCGGTGCTATGGCAGCTGAAACCGACGTTGCAAGGTCCTCAGCTTGGCAGCGTCCATGGTGGACTTGCGGAAATGTGCGCAGACATGGCGCACCTTGCCGAGCAGGTTAGACAAGTGGAGGTAGTTTTTTAGAAACCGCTGAACCACCAGATTGAAGACGTGGGCCAGGCATGGCACGTGTGTGAGGCTGCCGAGCTGCAGAGTCGCCACAAGGTTACAGCCCTTGTCACACACGACCATGCCTGGTTAGAGGCTCAGCGGCAAAAGCCAGCGGTCAGTCCGCTCTGTCAGACCCTGCAGCAGCTCTGGGGCCACGTGCCCCTTGTCACCTAAGCTGATTAGTTTCAGCATGGCTTGCTGACACTTGCTCACAGCTGTGCTGCCACGCCGCATGCTACTGACTGCTGGCGGCGTGCTCACATTTTTTTAATTGAAAGTTAGAGGTGGCAGAGGAGGAGGCTTTGGAGGAGGTGGCATAAAACACTGCAGATACCAGCACCAAGGTAGGACCCGCTATTCTGGGTGTGGGTAGGATGTGAGCAGTCCCAGGCTCTGATTCGGTCCCAGCCTCCACCAAGTTCACTCAATGTGCCATCAGGAAGATATAGTGGCCCTGCCAGTACTTGTCCACGTGTCCTTGGCTAAGTGGACCTTCCCAGTAAGCGCGTTGGTGAGGGCACAATTTACGTTGCGGGAGACGTTCTGGTGTAAGGCTGGGACGACACACCGGGAAAAATATTGGCGACTGGGGACGGAGTAACGCAGGACTGCTGCCGCCATCATGTTTTTGAAAGCCTTAGTTTCCACAAGCCTGTACAGCAGCATCTCCAGGCTGATTAATTTGGCAATGTGCATGTTTAAAGCTTGTGCATGCGGGTAGGTGGCGGCGTATTTGCGCTTTCACTCCAACGCTTGTGTTAGTGACAGCTGAACGCTGCGCTGAGAGACATTGCTGGATGGAGTGGAGGACAGCGGAGGTGAGGGTGTGGGTGCAGGCCGAGAGGCGCTTGTGCCTGTGTGGCAGGCTGGGGCACAGGGGAAGAGGCAGTGGTGACCTGGAGGTGGTGAATGGCCTTCGTCCCACCTTGTGGGGTGCTTGGCCATCATATGTCTGCGTATGCTGGTGGTGAGGCTGGTAGTGGTTCCTCCCCGGCTGATCTTGGTGCGACAAAGGTTGCACATCACTGTTCGTCGGTCGTCCGTGCTCTCACTAAAAAACATCCACACCTTTGAACACCTAGCCCTCCGCACTGACGCTTGCCGTGAGGGGGTGCTTTGGGAAACAGTTGGAGGATTCTTCGCTCTGGCCCTGCCTCTACCTCTGGCCACTCCACTGCCTCTTCCAACCTATCCTTATACTGCACTTGCCTCCCCCTCTGAAGCCCTGTCCTCAGTAGGCTTAGCAAACCAGGTGGGGTCAGTCACCTCATTGTCCAGCTGCTCTTCCTCTGAATCTTCTGTGCGCTCCACCCTCGGACAGTTGACGGAAGTCCCCAGCCTCATCACCCGGACTCTCTGGGAACTTTCCAAAGGTTGGGCATCGGTCACGATAAACCCTCCAGGTGAGAGAGGAACCGTTTTTTCCCACTCAGGGTAGAACAGTTCCTGGGAGTCTGCCTGCTCAGAATATGTCATTTTCATGGATTGAGGAGGCTGGGAGGAAGGAGGAGTAGCCAGAGGATTCAGAGTTGCAGCAGTCCCTAGGCCGGGAGCAGAGGACTGTGTAGAATACTGGGTGGTCGATACATTGCTGGACGCGTTTGCTGCCATCCATGACAGGACCTGCTCACACTGCTCTTTTTGTAATAAAGGTCTACCACGCGGACCCGTAAATTGTAATATGAAGCTGGGGAGCCCAGAAACGTGCCTCTCTCCTAATCCCGCAGCACCCGGCTGTGATTCACCTGGACCAGGAACTCGGCCTGTGCCCACACCCTCACTGGGACGTCCGCGTCCTTGACCCTTACCCCTACTCCTCATCATGGCGGATTAAGAATAGAGCAGGTCCGGGGGCGTGGCCTGGCTGCAAGAGAAGATGGCGGCGTAATTTAGGAGCTCCAGAGCAGAACTCACCTACCAGCAACTTTACAGTGACGAACAAGAGCTCTCACCCTTCAGAGAACGCTATCCGCTGGACCTGACTGCAGGGATGTCAAGACGCAGTGACTCCCGCTCACAGCCGCGGCGACTAGAGGAATTCTTCATAGCGCCGGAGGCTCAGCGCAGTGTCACCTCACCGGCTTCCTCTGCTTCACAGACAAGCATGAAGGAGAATGAAGCAGACCCCACGGCCTCTCCTACAGGATCCTCACTGGAGCGGTCACAAGAGGGAGTGGTGAGTAATCCCTGTGTCTCCCCAGCACATGAACACCTCGGGAGGGGGGGGGGAAGGCAGGGTGCACACTCCACTATCTATATATATAAAATTGAATGTATGCGTGTCTGTGTGTGTCTGTCTGTCTGTCTGTCTGTCTTTTATGCGCTACTACACCATTCATCCGATCGCCATGAAACTTTGGGAAGTTGTTGAGTACACTCCTGGGAAGATTATAGGCATAGTACAAATATTCTATGATAAATGGCGCGTGCGTCGTTGACAGTTACGACCCCCCCCCACGTAGATCGTTCGATTTCCATCATTGCCACTAATTCTCTCACTTCCCGATGTTGTAGAAACATGAAATTTGGCACGAGCATTGATTATGTCATAAATAGGAAAAGGTAATGGGTCCCAACTTGATTATTCAATTGTAAGCGCTAAAGAATTAGCGTCCAAATTTTACATACGGAATCTAATTTTCTCGCTTCCCAATGCCATGGAAACTTGAAATTTGGCACGGGCATTGAATATGTCATAAATAGGAAAAGCTAATGGGTCCCAACTCGATTATTCAATTCTATGCGCAAAAGAATTAGCGGCCAAATTTTACATACGGAATGTCATTTTCTCACATAGAAACTTGAAATATGGCACGGGCATTGATTATGCCATAAATAGGAAAAGTTAATGGGTCCCAAGTCGATTATTCAATTCTAAGCGCAAAACAATTAGCGTCCAAATTTTACGTACGGAATCTAATTCTCTCACTTCCTGATATATATAAATGAATGTATGTCTGTCTGTCTGTCCTTTATGCATTACTACACCATTCATCCAATTGCCATGAGACTTCGGAAAGTTGCTGAGTACACTCCAGGGAAGATTATAGGCATAGTACAACTATCCTACGATAGGTGCCGCGCGTGCGAGCATCGTCGACAGTTATGCCCCCCAGACAAAGATCGTTTGATTTCCATCTCAAGCACAAAAGCAAAAGGCATTACGAGAAACGGGATGAGTGTTCAACCAGAAAATGATGCATCCGCCGAACGTTTCGCAAGACAATTGCTGGATATTGAGAATGCTGAGGTAAAATGAAAGCTGTGCTGTGATTGGTTGCTATTATTTATACTGCTGAGGTAAAATGAAAGCTGTGCTGTGATTGGTTGCTATTTCTTATACTGCTGAGGTTGCATGAAAGCTGTGCTGCGATTCGTTGTTATATATTATACCACTGAGGTAACATGAAAGCTGCGCTGTGATTGGTTGCTATATATAATACCGCAGAGGTAACATGAAAGCTGCGCTGTGATTGGTTGCTATTTTTTATATTGCTGAGGCAGAATAAAAGTTGCGCTGTGATTGGTTGTTATTTCTCTTACTGCTGAGGTAACATGAAAGCTGCGCTGTGATTGGTTGTTATCTAGATATATAAAAACGAATGAATGTATGTCTGTCTGTCTTCGCAGCAACGCGCGACGGGTAAGCTAGTAACAGATAAAATGGCGTCTCCAGCCTCATCACACAAGACATAGCACTCCTCTCCCACCGCAAGCCCGCTCAAACAGCGCCCCAGACAAGAAGGCAATGATCCTAGGGCACTCAAATACCCCTCTTTAAGGGATTATATTAAAAACATGCCAGCATCATCATCCCAGCCAGCTTCCGAATCTTACATAAAAGATATGGTAGTGGCATTAAGCGACTCCTTTCAGCAGAGCTTCAAATCTCTCAACAATACGCTCACAGCCAGCGTAGAAGCTATAGGGGAACATGTAGCCCACACAGAAAATAAAATGGGCGAAACTACTCAATCACACAGCGCATTGATTGATGCGCACTATGAGCTAGTCGACGAAGTTAACCAACTCAAAGAGAAGCTCTCAGATTTGGAAGATAGGAATAGGCGCAACAGCGTTAAATTTAGAGGGATCTCTGAATCTATCACAACATCTGAAATTCCCAACTATATAAAACAAATGCTGAGCGCAGTACTCCCTGACGCGAATCCACAAGATTTAATTATAGACAGAGCCCACAGGTTACCAAGACCTAAATTTCTTGCAGACTCTACTCCAAGAGACATTATAGCAAGGATTTATTTTTACCACACTAAAGAAGCTCCAATGTCGGCTGCTCGCAAATTAAATCAACTACCATCTCCCTATTCGGGCATTCGCCTATATGCAGATTTATCTCAAGCTACCATGTTAGAAAGGAAAAAATATTCTGCACTAACCTTAACTCTGCGACAAGCCAAAATTCCCTACAGATGGGGTTTCTCGACTAAAATCTTGATCCGCAAAGATGATATTACCCACGTTATACTGAAACCTGAGGATGCTATCTCACTATTCAAAACATGGGGACTGAATCTCCCTGACTCCCAACGATCTCAATCTACATCCAAGTCTCCAAGAAAACAACCGCAAGAATGAATCCAAAAATGACACTTCCCTGGATATGAAGATTTCTTAAAGCACCTAATATAGGTGACTCCGGAGGCTCCTTGACAGGCAAACTTTTCGTCCCCCTCCTCTATTGATCAGGCCTCGTTGCCTGCCAATCTGATCTATAAATGATCAGAAACACACAAAGTTTAACCTGCATATGTTGGTTTTTGTTTATGATTTAAAATATGTCATACCAGCCCTCTTGAGAGATCCATATTTCCTTACGTATACTCTGAAAATATCAAGATGCCTGTTAAAATACTATCCTTAAATACCAATGGGCTTAATTCGCCTTTGAAAAGATCTTCACTATGGAAAGAAGCCCTATCTAGAGATGCTGATATTTTGTCTGTACAGGAAACCCACTTCGCGATCTCCGCATGCCTAAAATTTTCAGTTATGATTGCTTTTAAAAACTCCATACAGGTGGATATTACATCTCAAGAAACAGACATTAAGGGCAGATATTTGATTTTAACGGGCTCTTTAAACCACAAGCCTTTTACGTTAGTCAACCTATATGCCCCAAACAAAGCACAAATAGGTTTTTTAAATAAAACTATCAAAAAAAAATAAGGAGACTCGAGGTGGGCAACCTTATTATATGTGGCGATTTCAATACGGTACCAGACAAATTGCTTGACTCTACCAAGGGTCTTCTGAGAACGACGCCTTCCCTGCTCCCTTGGCTTCATAAAGAAGCCTTATTTGATACTTTGATGTCTGGATCCCTCCTCTAGGGAATTTACCTTCTATTCACCGAGACACAAGACCTTCTCCAGAATAGACTTGATTTTGGTAAACAGATCTACCCTCCCCTTAGTCACATCGGCACAAGTCGGGATAGCAACTTGGTCAGATCACGCCCCTGTTCTAATCTCCCTTTCTCTGGAAGAACTCAATGAAAGACCCAAAACATGGAGAAATAACGAATTTCTAATGAAACTCCCTAAAAACCAATCTACCATAATGTCTTCTTTGAAAGAATATTTCAAACATAATTCTACCCCCGAAACATCGCCAATAAATATCTGGAATGCACATAAAGCTGTTATCAGAGGGGTCCTTATTAAAATTTTGCCCAACACAAGAGGGAAAAAACTCAACAAGTTAATAGCTTAATCACACAAATATCTAACATGGAAAACCAATTATCTAGAGCTGCCTCTGAAACCTCAAATAAAGAACTACTTACTCTAAAACAGGAGCTTAAATCCAAGCTATTGGACAACTACGAAAAAGAAATAAGAGCAAATAGAGCGACATTTTGCGTGTCTAACAATAAACCCTCACGCATGATGGTAAAACTTGTCCAAAAAAAAAAAAAGTGTACAAAAATCCAAAATTCCATATATAATTGACCCTCACAACCCATCAGTGAGACTGTACACCCCTCTCACATTATAGACTCTTTTTGCCAATACTACGAAAAACTATAAACTCTAAAAGACAATAAAAACATCCCTCAACCATCTAATGAAGAAATTAAAAAATTTCTGAGCCACATCAACCTCCCAAAGATCTCAGATTCTCAGCTACAAACTCTCAACAAACCTATGTTACCTACAGAAATAATAGATACTATTAAAACACTAAAGGCCCAAAAAGCCCCTGCACCCGATGGCTTCTCTATTGACTATTATAATTTATTTCATACTATACTTGCTCCACATATGTCGAGTGCTTTCAATCAGGGCATCACATGTGGCTCGTTCCCTAGGGAAAATCTAGAAGCAACAATTGTAACAATCCCCAAACTAAGGAAAGACCTTACCTCCCCTTCCAATTTTAGACCCATCTCTCTTTTAAACTGCGATATCAAGATTTACGCTAAAGTGATTGCCCAGAGACTCTTAAACATCCTGCCCAACATTATACATTTGGACCAAGTAGGATTCACAAAGGGGAGACAAGACTCCAATGGCACTAGAAGAATTATAAACCTACTGCATAAACTCAAACACTCACTACCCAGCAGTTCTGGTTACCCTTGATGCTGAAAAAGCATTTGATAGATTACATTGGGGATATACTTTTGCCACCTTAAACAAATTTGGCTTTTCAGGAAATATCGTTCATGCTATAAGGGCCCTATATACCTCCCCTTCAGCAAAAGTTCTTGCTGATGGTCTACTTTCCAACTCTTTCTCCATATCTAGTGGCACTTGTCAAGGCTGCCCTTTATCACCCCTACTATTTACCTTAGTAATGGAACCTCTAGTGGAATCCATAAGAACTAATCCAGACATTCAAGGAATTGTGGCGGGACTTAGACAACACAAAATCAGTCTCCTTGCTGAGGATGTCCTTCTTATACTAAGCAATCCTCTTATATCCCTGCAGAAAACCCAAACAATACTAACTAAATTCGCAGAAATATCTTATTACAAATTAAACAGCAATCAAACACAGATTCTGGGAATAAATCTCGGAGACAGTCTACAAAAATCTATACAAGCAGAATTTCCATTCCAGTGGCAAACTAAAAACATCCCTTATTTAGGTATAAATCTGTGTTTCCCCACCTCAGATTTAATTTCTGCTAACTTTCCTTCGCTTCTCACAGAGATCCAATTAGAATTAGACACATTCTCAACATATCCCATTTCTTGGCTAGGCCGAACTTCTATCTATAAAATGATATTACCAAAAATTCTCCACTACTTCCGCACACTTATAGTACCAATCCCAAAACAAACTTTAACCCTTTTTCAAAAACAGCTGTCTACCTACATATGGCAAAACAAGAGACCCAGAACAACACTATCAAGCTTATCGTTAAATAGATACCAGGGAGGTTTGGGCCTTCCTAATTTAGAATCATACCATAAATCCACAGTATTAAGCCACCTGTCCCCCTGGATTGAATATAACCCAAAACTAAGTTGGCCCTCACTAGAACTAGAATACAATAAACAAAAATCGCAGAAACATTTACTATTCACAGCAACGATTGCCGCCTCCCATCCTGCTCTTGAGAAGATCCTAAATTCAATAAATATGCCCCCTACAATGAGAGCCTCCCTAGGAGCTTGGTCTGACCTGATCCGACAAACCGATAAAAACAAATTCTGACCCCTCCTAAACATACCTATTGAAGCCTTAGAATACCTAATTCCCAACCTACATCTTAAATCATGGATCAAAGCCGGCCTATGTTATACTTCCGACATTTTTTCTTCAAAAGGTCCTCTTCCCTTTTTATTACTAAAATCTAAATACCACCTATCCAATACAGAAACATACAGATACACGCAGGTGACTTTTCTCATCCAAAATTTACATATTCACGACCTCAAGGTTTAGGGAGAGTGTTAGCGTCTACAAGAACCCCAACGGTCCTTCTTAGGGCCACAGCTCACCTAGTGCACTACTGTTGTGGGTGCTGGGAGCAGTTTAGCCTTCTTTTTTTTTTTTTGCTATATCGGGCGTGCAGCCCCATTACAGCTATAGTGTTCTCAGGCTGCAGTCTGTACTAAGTAGTATATGGTAAGTATTGGTGAGGCAGGGACAGTGGTAGTGTGGAATCCTGTCTACCTGTGCATTTAACTCCGTGGTTGCTGGGAGTTGTAGTACCTCAGAATTGCACTGCAGGGCCTGAAGATTCGGGTGCCGGCACGGAGCGGGGAGCTGCAGGGGAGAGCGGGGAGGAACGTAGGTAAGATCTTTCTCTCCCTCTCTCCCGCCCGCTCTCCCCTGCGACTCACCTGTCAGCCGCAGCAGCACCCGAATATTCAGGGACGAGCACAGCGATACTCGGATAAAGCAAATTACTCGAGCGAGTAGTGCTTTTCCGAGTACGCTCGCTCATCTCTAGTTACATTTTTTGCTGGGTGCAGTTAGCGTAACGTAAGGGCTCTCTGCCTCCAAGTGCACGCCAAGAAAACACTAGATTTTTTCACCGCTCTGTGTTACCAGTCAGCTGCCCGCACAGTGTATGGTGGCAAACACCCATAGAGGGAAAGTCCAATACACGCTCCATTGCCTGCATTGCAAAAAAAACTATTTAAAAAAGAAATCCTTTTTACGGCTGCTTGTAACCCAGTGCACAATACTGCGTGGCCTGTGGGACTTGAGGTGAATCTCAACTGCATAGTGCACAGTTAGTCCTGCTTGCATCCTTCCTTATAATTTAGCTCAGGCTTCTTTTTCCGTTGTATAACCGTTGGCAGGCACCAACTGCGCGGCAATAATTCAAAACAATTTTTACACCGCTCAGTGTCTGCTCGATTCTTAATCCACCACGCTGAAGGGTAGGGGTAGGGGTAGAGGACGTGGATGCGGGCGAGGACGCAGAGTTCCAAGTGAGGGTGTGGGTCTAGGCCGAGTTCCTGGTCCAGGCGAATCACAGCCGGCTGCTGCGGGAGTAGGAGAGAGGACAGTTTCTGGGGTCCCCAGCTTCATATCGCAACTTTTGGGTCCACGTCGTAGACCTTTATTAAAAAAAAAACAAAAAAAAAACCGAGCAGTGTGAGCAGGTCCTGCCGTTGATGGCAGAAAGTACATCCAGCAATCTATCGACCACCCAGTCTTCTACGCCGTCCACTGCTGCAACTCTGAATCCTCTGGCTGCTGCTCCTCCTTCCTCCCAGCCTCCTCACTCCATAAAAATGACACATACTGAGGAGCAGGCAGACTCCCAGGAACTGTTCTCGGGCCCCTGCCCAGATTGGGCCACAATGGTTCCTCTCCCACCGGAGGAGTTTGTCGTGACCGATGCCCAACCTTTGGAAAGTTCCCGGGGTCCGGAGGATGAGGCTGGGGACTTCCGGCAACTGTCTCAAGAGCTTTCAGTGGGTGAGGTGGACGATGACGATGAGACACAGTTGTCTATCAGTGAGGTAGTAGTAAGGGCAGTAAGTCCGAGGGAGGAGCGCACAGAGGATTCGGAGGAAGAGCCGCTGGACGATGAGGTGACTTACCCCACCTGGTGTGATGAGCCAACTGAGGTCTTCAGAGGGGGAGGCAATTGCAGCCGCAGGACAGGTTGGAAGAGGCAGTGGGGTGGCCAGGGGTAGAGGCAGGGCCAGAGCGAATAATCCACCAGCTGTTTCCCAAAGCACCCCCTCGCGCCAAGCCACCGTGCAGAGGCCAAGGTGCTCTAAGGTGTGGCAGTTTTTCACTGAGACCACGGACGACTGGCGAACAGTGGTGTGCAACCTTTGTCGCGCCAAGATCAGCCGGGGAGCCACCACCACCAGCATGCGCAGGCATATGATGGCCAAGCACCCCACAAGGTGGGACGAAGGCCGTTCACCACCTCCGGCTTGCGCCACTGCCTCTCCCCCTGGGCCCCAAGCTGTCACTGAGATCCAACCCACTTCTGACGACACAGGCACGGGCGTCTCCTGGCCTGGATCCACACCCTCACCTCCGCTCTCCTTGGCCCCATCCAGCAATGTCTCAGCGCAGCGTCCAGCTGTCCTAAGAGAATCGTTGGAGCGAAAATGCAAATACGCCGCCACGCACCCGCACGCTCAAGCTTTAAATGTCCACATAGCCAAATTGATCAGCCTGCAGATGCTCCCCTACAGGCTTGTGGAAACTGAGGCGTTCAAAAACATGATGGCGGCGGCAGCGGTCCCACGCTACTCTGTCCCCAGTCGCCACTATTTTTCACGGTGTGCCGTCCCAGCCCTGCATGACCACGTCTCACGCAACATTGTACGCACCCTCACCAACTCGGTTACTGGCAAGGTCCACTTAACAATGGACACGTGGACAAGCACAGGCGGGCAGGGCCACTATATCTCCCTGACGGCACATTGGGTGAATTTAGTGGAGGCTGGGACCGAGTCAGAGCCTGGGACCGCTCATGTACTACCCACCCCCAGAATTGCGGGCCCCAGATCGGTGCTGGTATCTGGGGCGGTGTATGCCACCTCCACTAAACCTTCCTCCTCCTCCTCCAACGCAACCTCTACCTCACAATCAAGGCGTGTCAGCAGCAGCACGTCGCCAGCAGTCGGTGTCACGCGGCGCGGCAGCACAGCGGTGGGGAAGCATCAGCAGGCCGTGCTGAAACTGCTCAGCTTAGGAGAGAAGAGGCACATGGCCCACGAACTGTTGCACGGTCTGACAGAGCAAACCGACCGCTGGCTTTCGCCACTGAGCCTGAAACGGGGCATGGTCGTGTGTGACAACGGCCGTAACCTGGTGGCGGCTCGGCAGCCTCACGCACGTGCCATGCCTGGCCAACATCTTTAATTTGGTGGTTCAGCGGTTTCTGAAAGGCTACCCACACTTGTCAGACCTCCTCGGCAAGGTGCGCGCGGGTCAACGCACATTTCCGCAAGTCCAACACGGACGCTGCCACCCTGCGGACCCTGCAACATCAGTTTAATCTGCCTGTGCACTGACTGATTTGCGACGTGCCCACACGGTGGAAATCTACGCTCCACATGTTGTCCCGGCTGTATGAGCAGCGTAGAGCTGTAGTGGAATACCAACTCCAACATGGGTGGCGTAGTAGGAGTCAGCCTCAATTATTTACAGAGGAGTGGGCCTGGATGGCAGATATCTGCCAGGTCCTTGGAAACTTTGAGGAGTCTACCCTGATGGTGAGCAGCGATGCTGCAATCATTAGCGTCACCATTCCCCTGCTATGCCTGTTTAGAAGTTCCCTGCAAAGCATAAAGGCTGATGCTTTGCGGTCGGAAACGGAGGCGGGGGAAGACAGTATGTCGCTGGATAGTCAGAGCACCCTCATGTCTATATCTCAGCACGTTGAGGCGGAGGAGGGGGAGGAGCCTGAGGAGGAAGAGACAGCTGGGCCAACTGCAGAGGGTACCCATGCTGATTGCCTCTCATCCATTCAGCGTGTATGGCCTGAGGAGGAGGATCCTCAAAGTGATCTTCCTAGTGAGGACAGCCATATGTTGCGTACAGGTACCCTGGCACACATGGCTGACTTTATGTTAGCATCCCTTTCTCGTGACCCTCATGTTAGACGCATTCTGGCCACTACAGATTACTGTGTGTACACACTGCTTGACCCACGGTATAAGGAGAACCTTTCCACTCTCATTCCCGAAGAGGAAAGGGGTTTGAGAGTGATGCAATACCACAGGGCCCTGGTGGACAAACTGATGGTAAACTTCCCATCTGACAGCGCTAGCGGCAGAAGGCGCAGTTCCGAGGGCCAAGTTAAAGGGGAGGTGTGGAGATCAGGCAACATGTTCAGCACGGGCAGGGGAACACTCTCCAAGGCCATTGCCAGCTTTATGGCTCCCCAGCAAAACTGTGTCACACCTAACCAGTCCAGGCTGAGTCGGAGGGAGCACTGTAAGAAGATGGTGAGGTTGTACATAGCCGATCGTACCACCGTCCTCCGTGACGCCTCTGCTCCGTACAACTACTGGGTGTCAAAGCTGGACACGTGGCCTGAACTCGCACTGTATGCCCTGAAGGTGCTGGCTTGCCCTGCGGCTAGCGTCTTGTCAGAGAGGGTGTTTAGTGCAGCTGGGGGAATCATCACGGACAAGCGTACCCGCCTGTCAACTGACAGTGCCAACAGGCTTACACTCATAAAGATGAACAAAGCCTGGATTTCCCCAGACTTCTCTTCTCCACCAGCGGACAGCAGCGGTACCTAAAGACCTTTGTCAATCTGTGTATGATATTTGTCATCCTCCTCTGGCTCCTCCTCCTGAAACCTCATGTAATCACCCTGAACGGGCAATTTTTCTGTGGGCAAAAAGGCTCATATAACTTTTCTAAATAATATTTATCTGTTTCAATTCTCATTAAAACATTGAAACTTCCACCTGAACCAATTTTTATTTTGACTGGGCTGCCTCCAGGCCTAGTTAAAAATTAACCCACAGTACGCTAAGCGATTAATGGGTTTCACCTGCCCTCTGGGTTGGGCATTGTCAATTTTTCTGGGGTACATTTGTACTGTAGGTACACCAATTTTTCGGGCCCTCGCCTACAATGTAATCCAAGTTATTTTCTATGGGCTTCGCCTGCACTCATGGTACACCACTGTGTCTGGGGTTGGCCTACACTTTTGCTACAGAAATGTAACTCTGTTCTGCCTACCTATACTTCTGCCACAGTAATGCTAGAGGGGTCTGACTATACTTCTGCAACAGAAATGTTACTTCGGTCTGCCGATACTTTTGCTCCTGAAATGTTACCTTGGTTTGTGTATACTGTTACTACTGGAATGTCACTAATACTGGGCTCTGCCCGTACTGCTTCTACGTAAATGTTACTGGGGCCTGTCTATACTGCTGCTACTGAAATGTTACAAATACTATGCTCTCCCTACACTGCTGCCAGGGAAATGTTTATCTGCTGCTTCTATGTAAATGTTACTGGGGCCTGTCTATACTGCTACTACTGAAATGTTACAAATACTGTGCTCTCCCTACACTGCTGCAAGGGAATTGTGAATCTGCTGCTTTGTCCATGCTGCTTCTACGTAAATGTTACTGGGGTCTGACTATACTGCTACTACTGAAATGTTACAAATGCTGTACTCTCCCTACACTGCTGCAAGGGAATTGTGAATATGCTGCTTTGCCCATACTGCTTCTACGTAAATGTTACTGGGGTCTGACTATACTGCTACTACTGAAATGTTACAAATGCTGTACTCTCCCTACAGTGCTGCAAGGGAATTGTGAATATGCCGCTTTGCCCATACTGCTTCTCCGTAAATATTACTGGGGTCTGACTATACTGCTACTACTGAAATGTTACAAATGCTGTACTCTCCCTACAGTGCTGCAAAGGAATTGTGAATATGCTGCTTTGCCCATACTGCTTCTACGTAAATATTACTGGGGTCTGACTATACTGCTACTACTGAAATGTTAAAAAAAATATGCTCTCCCTACACTGCTGCCAGGGAAATGTGAATCTGCAGTTTTGCCCAAACTGCTTCAACGTAAATGTTACTGGGGTCTGTCTATACTGTTACTACAACTGAAAAGTTACTGCACTCTGTCAATACTGCTGCAAATGAAATGCTACTGGGGTCAGCCTACACTGCTGCAACGGAAATGTTAAAGGGGGGTGTCTATGCTGTTACTACTACTGAAATGTTACTGGGGTCTGTCCGCACTGCTGGATCTGAAATGTTACTGGGGTCTGTCCGCACTGCTGGATCTGAAATGTTACTGGGGTCTGTCCGCACTGCTGGATCTGAAATGTTACTGGGGTCTGTCCGCACTGCTGGATCTGAAATGTTACTGGGGTCTGTCCGCACTGCTGGATCTGAAATGTTACTGGGGTCTGTCCGCACTGCTGGATCTGAAATGTTACTGGGGTCTGTCCGCACTGCTGGATCTGAAATGTTACTGGGGTCTTTCTGCACTGCTGGATCTGAAATGTTACTGGGGTCTTTCTGCACTGCTGGATCTGAAATGTTACTGGGGTCTTTCTGCACTGCTGGATCTGAAATGTTACTGGGGCATGTTGCAACTGATACTACTGAAATCTTACTGGGGCTGTCTACACTGCTGGAACTGAAATGTTACTGGGGTCTGTCTAGACTTATACTACTGAACTATTACTGGGGTCTGTCTATACTGCTGCTAATGAAATGTTACTGGGGTCTGTCTAGACTTATACTACTGAAATGTTACTAGGGTCTGTCTATACTGCTGCTAATGAAATGTTACTGGGGTCTGTCCATACTCTTACCACTGAAATGTTACTAATTTTCGGCTCTGCTTATACTGCTGCTACTGCTATGCTACAGGGTTGTGGAAACGGAGGCTTGCCAAAGAAAAGATGGTGGCAAGGCCGCGCTATTAGGCTCCCAGGCGTGACAATTTTTCAGCAATGCGGTTACTGGGAAGGTGCATATAACCACGGACACGTGGACAGGACACGTACTGCCTCAAAAACATTCCCCTCCTCCTCCAACAATGAAAACATTCTTGGCAAATGCTTTTGCAGTGGTCCGTCTGGCGGCAGTCCAAGAATTTCACCTTAAACTACACAATAAGAAAGCCCCCCACCACCACCCCTGGCCACATCCTGAAAACCAACTAAATACAACCGTGGTAGTATTCTGTTATCCCTAGCTGAAGCTTTCACCTGACTGGTAGAGCAATGGTGGCTTCCAACTTGTTGGTACTGCTAAGTCCAAAGATTAGCGTACAGCTGAGGTCGGAATACAGGTGACTATAGAACACACCATCCCTGCAGGGCAAGGGACTGAGTTGCAGCAGGTACTCACCCTAAATGGAAGCAGGCTAGCTGAGAACCACATACTCCCTAAATGATTTTGGACCGACCGATGATGAGGCCTTTACTTGTGATCATCTTTGGTAATTCCTAAGAAAGATGCTTGCGTGGAAGTAGCCTGAAACTTGGATTGCTATTTGCTAACACTTTGAAATGGACAACGGAAACCATAGGAATGAATCCTTTCCATTTTCCAGCTTGAGATGAGAAGGAGTGCAGACTTTCTGTACCTTGAGTATCCTTTTCATTGCAATCAAATGCCCCTCTCTTGTCTAAGAAAATACTAGCTTTTCCACATAGGTGTTGTCAATCAGTCTATACTGTTACTACTGAAATCCCACTAATACTGAACTATGCCTGTCCTGCTGTTACGGAAATGTTACAGGGGTCTGTCAATACCGTTACTACTGAAATGTAACTGATACTGTGCTCCGCCTATACTGCAGCTACTGAAATGTTACTGGGGTCCGTCTATACTGTAACTACAGAAGTGTTAATAGGGTCTCCCTAGACTTCTGCAACATAACTGTTAGTGGGGTGTGCGTATACCTTAGCTACAGGAGTATTACAGGGGTCGGTGCATACTATGGGTGCACTAAGTGTTCCCATCGCGGTGTTCCACGTACATGGCCCCCCAAAAAATTACCCAGTCTGACTAGGGCATGCAGTGTGGGCCGAAGCCCACCTGTATGTAATCTGACGTTAGCTCTGCTGTCCAGGGCACTGCAATGAGATAGTTATGTACCGCCGGTGGGTTCCAGGGAGCCACCCATGCTGTGGGTCCACACAGACTTCACATAGGGGAGTTGTAGCTGCCTGTGTGTATGTATAAAAAACCCCGGTCTGACTGGGGCATGCAGTGTGGGCCAAAGCCCACCTGTATTTTATCTGATGTTACCTTAGCTGTGCAGGGCACTGCAATGGGATTTATTTATGTACCGCCGGTGGCTTCCTGGGACCCACCCATGCTGTCGGTCCACACGGACTTCGCATTAGGGAGTTGTACCTGCCCGTGTGTATGTTTAAAAAACCCCAGTCTGACTGGGGCATGCAGTGTGGGCCGAAGCCCACCTGCATTTAATCTGACGTTAGCTCTACTATCCGGGGCACTGCATTAGGACAAACTATAGGAGCAATACAGCGGTAATGAGACGTGCACAGCTACGCTAGCATTGGAGTCCGCTGTAGGCCCGCAATTGCTGAGGGTTTGTCCAGAGGCCTATGTCCTGGGTGCAGTGAAAGTCTGCTTCCTGCCTAGGATTGCTGAAGCTGTGGGCCGAGGCCTATGTCGTGGGCGTGGTGCAAGTCTGCCATGTTTGGCCGCTCCGATCTATTTTTGTTCATGTCTTGGGTTTCCTAGGACCCACCTATGCTGTTGGTGCACACTTAGTTCCCATCGCGGTGTTTGACCTGTCGGGCACAAAGACACTGACTGACTTGGGTAGGGGGCAGAGTGCAGATGGCTTTCCCCTTGCAGTGTCGATTGAGCTATGCGACACCTTGACAGAATGAATACTGTGTGGCACATGGATTCCCCATTGCTATGCCCACGTTTGCAGCTCCTGACGGTGGAGGCACAGGATTGGATTTCTTATTGCTTCTGTACAGCATTGTGGGCTATCGCCCTGCCCCTTTTAAAGAGGGTCGCTGCCTGGCCCTGCCAACCCTCTGCAGTGTGTGCCTCCGGTTCCTCCTGATCGCAGACACACTTATGAATAGACATGAGGGTGGTGTGGCTATGAGGTCAACGTGTGGCATGAGGGCAGCTGAAGGCTGCGCAGGGACACTTTGGTGTGCGCTGTGGACACTGGGTCGTGTGGGGGGGTTGGGCAGCATGTAACCCAGGAGAAGTGGCAGCGGAGTGTCATGCAGGCAGTGATTGTGCTTTGTTGGAGGTAGTGTGGTACTTAGCTAAGGTATGCCTTGCTAATGAGGGTCTTTCAGAAGTAAAAATTGTTGGGAGGGGGCACTCTTGCCGCTATTGTGGCTGAATAGTGGGACCTGGGAACTTGAGATGCAGCCCAACATGTAGCCCCTCGCCTGCCCTATCCGTTTCTGTGTCATTCCTATCACTTTCTTGAATTTCCCAGGTTTTCACAAATGAAAACCTTAGCGAGCATCGGCGATATACAAAAATGCTCGAGTCGCCCATTGCCCATGCTCGAGTCGCCCTCTGCAGTGTGTGCCTGCGGTTCCTCCTCATGGCAGACGCACTTATAAATAGACATGAGGGTGGTGTGGCTATGAGGTCAACGTGTTGCATGAGGGCAGCTGAAGGCTGCGCAGGGACACTTTGGTGTGCGCTGTGGACGCTGGGTCATGGGGGAGGGGGGGGGTTGGGCAGCATGTAACCCAGGAGAAGAGGCAGCGGTGTGTCCCGTAGGCAGTTTCACCAATGAAAACCTTAGTGGAGCATGGGTGATATACAAAGATGCTCGAGTCACCCATTGACTTCAATGGGGTTCGTTACTCGAAAAGAACCCTCGAGCATCGCGGAAAGTTCGACTCGAGCAACGAGCACCCGAGCATTTTGGTGCTCGCTCATCTCTAGTCCTGGAGTCCAATCTCATATGTCCCTGGAGTTGGAATATTTTACTATATACAAAAACTCAGCACTCCCTATGCAAGTTAATCCCTCAGTGACGGCCCCATTAGAAACTACGTCCTCACTAAGTGGGCTTTACTTCTAGTAAACGTAGTATTATGCATCCTCTTAGAATTAATGCCCACTTGCCTGAAGACGTGACAGCTCCATGCTGTTGGTGCCCGCAGGTAGCCGACAGCATGAAGCTGTCATCCTGGGCTGCGGGCAGTCATCCCCGGCATTGCGATCGGCTCTATCCAATGGATAGCGCCGATCGCATAAAAGTTTTAAAAAAGTACAAAGAAAGTTAAGATTCAGCTGCCCTGATGGATCGGATCCATCAGGGCAGCTGAAAATACTCACCCGCCTTCTCTGCGCTGCCCCCAAAGATCTGGTCCTTCCGAACCCGCCGCCGGTCTTCTGCGCATGCGCACCAGACGATGACGTCACGGGCATGCGCAGAAGCCTGGGAGCCCCCGGCAAATTTAAAATCTCCTGGCTCCTGAAGGTAGCCGGGAACCAGGAGATGTTACTGGGAACTGCGGTGATCAGTCTTTGGGCCCGCGATCGCCACTATCCATTCGATAGCGCCGATCACAAAAAAGTTTAAAAAGTTAAAGAAAAGTACTAGTTTCACCTCCCCCCATGGATCCGATCCATGAGGGGAAGTGAAAATACTCACCTCAGGTCCCCCGATGTCTCCGGTGTTCCGGGACCCGAAGTCCCCGTCTACGCATGCGCGCCCGAGGGGCACAGAGGTGCACAGAGGGGCTCGAGCCCTGGGAAATTTAAAATCCCTCTGCTCCTGGCTGCCATGTGTAGCCAGGAACAGAGAGGTTTCAGCGGGAATATGAACAATGTTATCCTATGAATCATTTCAAGTTAAAAAAAGTGTAAAAAGTTAAAAAAAAGTTAAAAAAGCTTACGTCTCATCACCCCCCACGGATCATATCCGTGAGGGAGGATGAAATGATGTACCTAAGGCCCGCGGAGTTATCCGCGGACCTTACCCCAGCTTCTGCGCACGCGCCCGTCGCCACAATGGCAGGCGCATGCGCAAAAGCCGTGGATTGCCAGGGTAATTTAAAATATCCCTGATCCTGGCTACAAAACTTAGCCGAGAGCCTGGAGGTTTCATGGGGGGCCGCGGTGAGTGGTTCCTGATCACGTGTTCACCGTTATCCAATGGATAATGGCAATCACGTAAAAGTAAAAAAAAAAGGGGAAGGTTCATCTCTCCTCACCGATGCAATCGGTGAGATGAGATGAAACTTTTTACCGGAGGCCTCCGTATTTGCACCCCGACGCGATTTTCCTCCGTGAACTTTCCCGGATTCTGCACATGCGACTGCCGGCAAAACACTGGACACATGCGCAAAAGTCGAGGTGCCTAGGAAATTTAAAATCCCCTTGCTCCCAGCGACCAACAGTCGCCGAGAGCCTGGAGCAGTGACCTTGTTGAGCGGTCGCCGGTCACGTGATAAAAAGGTAGCGATTAGAGATGAGCGAGCACCAAAATGCTCGGGTGCTCGTTACTCGAGTCGAACTTTCAGTGATGCTCGAGAGTTCGTTTCGAGTAACGAACCCCTTTAAGTCAATGGGCGACTCGAGCATTTTTGTATATCGCCGATGCTCGCTAAGGTTTTCATTTGTGAAAACCTGGGAAATTCAAGAAAGTGATGGCAACGACACAGAAACGGATAGTGCAGGCGAGGGGCTACATGTTGGGCTGCATCTCAAGTTCCCAGGTCCCACTATTAAGCCACAATAGTGGCAAGAGTGAGACCCCCCCCCCCCCCCCCGCACTGTCAGCATAAAGATCGTTCTCCTCTGCCACAGCTCTGGCAGAGAAGAACGATGTTAGCCCATTGAATTCCATTGAAAGCAATGGGCTGCCGGCGATCGCGGGTTTGAATTGTTGGGAAGGGGTTAAATATATAAGCTCTTCCCTGCAATTCATCCAGAAATGTGTAAAAATAAAAAAAAATAAAAAGCGCGGCCAGCGGCAGTCCTCCTGAACAGCTGTGAGTAGTATTCAGCAGTCGGGGATTTAATATCTCCGCCTGCTGAATGAGCTGCCTCTAATTGGTCATAGCCTGACCAATCAGAGGCAGATCTCACTCACACACCCATTCATGAATTTATGAATGGGTGAGTGACTGCTGCCTCTCATTGGCTCAGCGGGACCAATCAGATGAAAGGCAGCAGTCACTCACCCATTCATGAATGGGTGTGTGAGTGAGATCTGCCTCTGATTGGTCAGGCTGTGACCAATTAGAGACAGCTCATTCAGCAGGCGGGGATTTTAAATGCCCGGCTGCTGAATACTACTCACAGCTGTTCAGAGCAGTTCAGCAGGACTGCCACTGGCCACGCTGAACTCCGTCTGCCGGGACAAGGTGAGTATATATTTTTACACATTTCTGGATGAATTGCAGGGAAGGGCTTATATATTTAACCCCTTCCCGACAATTCATCCCGCGATCGCCGGCAGCCCATTGCTTTCAATGGAGCTGGCTGTATTGCCAGCTCCATTGAATTCAATGGGCTAACAACGTTCTGCCGGGACAAGGTGAGTATATATATTTTTTTATTTTTACACATTTCTGGATGAATTGCAGGAAAGGGCTTTTATATTTAAGCCCTTCCCGACAATTCATCCCGCGATCGCCGGCAGCCCATTGCTTTCAATGGAGCCGGCTGTATTGCCGGCTCCATTGAATTCAATGGTCAGTGCTCGTTTAAGCGAGACGAGTACCGCGTGGTGCTCGTCTTGAGTAACGAGCATCTCGAGCACCCTAATACTCGAGCGAGCATCAAGCTCGGACGAGTATGCTCGCTCATCTCTAGTAGCGATCTACCTTTGGCCGGTCTCACATGACCGGATAAGAATTACGAATTCCACATGCGTCTGATCCGCGGTAATACGCAGATCAATCGCATTGGATTACACTATTCCGCTCACATTAGTGGGTCGGAATTGCGTAATCCACTCGCAGAAAAAAGAACGCAGCAGGTTCTATTTTACCGCGGATATCCACAACATAGAGCCCATTGTGCTCCATGGTTGCGGATATACCCGTAGCACATACGCTACTACATTGTGTACGGGCTGCGGTTACCCGCGTCATCGCTAAGCAACGGTGCGGGAAATACAAAAAAAAAAAAATGTACTGCGCATGACCGCCTGTGTGAATAGGCAGTAATGCGCAGTACATTACATGGCCGTACGCAGGATCACAGCCGGGCTCACAGCAAGCGGATTCCACCTATGGCTGCGTGAGCCTGGCTTTATTCAGACCGCTACCTGTAATACGCAATTTACAAGAAGCCCTGGGAACGCTCGCCTTCCTGCAATACCAGCAACAGCTTGTTGAGTGTCTTCTGTGTGAGACCGCCGCACCTCATCAAGCTTACAGAGACTCACAGAGCGCCACTTTTTACACCCCATACTGAGGTCACGAAATACCCCCCAAAAAGCATGAGAGGAGGGGGGGATATACGGTTTTATTGCCCCATGTACCCATCCCATCCAGCCTCCGTAATTACCCCTGTCTTTGGAAATACTACACAATTCACATTATTACTTTTATCTAAGATTTGGGGAACGCCGAAAAGGGCACGGAGTGTGTGTGTCTGTGGGGGGGTGGGGGGGGAATTTTTTTAAGGTGTCAATTTTTATTCCGTACAAGTGGGTAATGGGGCCTGGAATGTATTCAGTTGTGTCCTGCAATCCAACGGGTGTTCCCTTCTTTAAGTAGATTAGGGCCACAATGGGTTTGTTTCTGAACTCGGAACAAACAGGGGTATCCATTTTGGGGTGAAGGTCTTCCTTCCTATGTACACTGTACAAGAAAAACCTGTTTTTAAATTGATACAACTGCCAAAAAAAATGAAAATTGTCATTTTTTCCTACTGCTTTGCTTAGACTTATTCAAAAATTATAGCGGAAAAATACACAGTACACCCCTAGATAAATTCGTTAAGGGGTCTAGTTTTCAAAATGGGATCATTTGTTGGGGTTCTCTGTTTTGGCCGCTCAAGGGCTCTACAAGTGGGCAATGGGGCCTAAATCCCCTTCATGCTAAATTTCTGTTCTGAAAGCCACCGACTACTCCTTTCATTTTGGGCCCCGTTGTGCATCCAGACAAAAGATTAGGGCCACAATGGATATGTCTCTGAACAAGGGACAAAGAGGGGTATCCATTTTGGGGTGAAAGTCTTCATTCATGTGTGTGCTGTACAAAAAAAAGCAGTTTTTAAAATGACAGAATTGCCAAAAAAAACGAAAATCACATTTTTTTTCCTTTGCTTTGCTTGAATTCATTCAAAAACTGTGGGGTCAAAATGGGCAGTACACACCTATATAAAATCGTTAAGGGGTCTAGTTTTCAAAATGGGGTCACTTGTAGGCGGTCTCTTTGGTTTTGGCCGCTCAAGAGCTCTACAAATGTGCTATGGGGCCTAAAACGCCTTCATGGAAAATTTATGTTTTGAAAACCATCGACTACTCCTTTCATTTTGGGCCCCGTTGTGCAGCCAGACATAAGATTAGGGCCACAATGGGTATGTCTCTGAACACGGGAGAAACAGGGGTATGCATTTTGGGGTGCAAGGCTTCATTCATGTGGTACTGTACAAAAAAAGCTGTTTTTAAAATGTCAGAATTTACAAAAAAAACGAAAATCACATTTTTTTCCCTTTTGCTTTGCTTGAATTCATTCAAAAACTGTTTAGTCAAAATAGGTAGTACACCCCTAAATAAATTCATTAAGGGGTCTAGTTTTCAAAATGGGGTCATTTGTGGGGGTTCTCTTTGGTTTTGGCCGCTCAAGAGCTCTACAAATGTGCTATGGGGCCTAAAACGCCTTCAAGCAAAATTTATGTTCTGAAAGATACTGACTACTCCTTTCATTTTAGGCCCCGTTGTGCATCCAGACATAACATTAGGGCCACAATGGGTATATTTCTGAACACAGGGGAGAAACAGGGGTATTCATTTTGGGGTGTAAATCCTCATTTTCATGGGCACTATAGGAAAAAATATGTCTTTAAAATGACATATTTGCAAAAATATGAAATTTTATTTTTTCTCCTCTAAATTGAATTAATTCCTGAAAAAAAATGGTGGGGTCAAAATACTCATGACACCACTCGGTCAATACAATAAGCAGTGTAGTTTTTAAAATGTGGTCATTTGGGGGGGGAGGGGGGTATCTATTATTCTGACACTCATGAGCCTTTGCAAACTTTTCTTGGTGCAAGAAAACAAAGTGTTCCTCAAAATGCTGAAAAGTAATGTTAAATTGTACGTCATCTAAATGGTTAAAAAAAAAAGTGCATTCAGAATAAAGTAAACAGATGGAAATATATATCTTATCAAAAATTTGTACAGTATGTTTGGACATATTTGAGATATTGCAGTTGAAAATGTGAAAAAAATGACAATTTTCGCAAAATTTTTCCAATAATGGTACTTTTAATAAATATACACAAATTATATCGGTCTCTTTTTACCACCAAAATGAAGTACAACATGTGGCAAAAAAACATTGTCAGAATCATTTGGATATGCAAAACCTTTACAGGGTTATGCTATGTTGAACGACGCATGTCAGATTTCCAAAATTTGGCTCAGTCACTAAGGCGCAAACAGGTTTCGTCACTAAGGGGTTAAACAATCCTTAGTTGCTAAAGATACAATTGCGGCCTGGAAAGCAGTCCAGAGGGTGCTCGGTCTTCCTTTTTTTGTATTGTGAACTCCTTGAATTTTGGAGCCACCCTAAATTTATGTTAGGTACAGACAATAAGCCATTTAATACATGGAGAGAGAAGGGAAGCAATAAAATACAACAACTATGGCAGCCATCTGAAGCCAGCTATTTTAAATATGTGGAACTACAGGATGTATATCAATTACCCGCTATGCATATGTTGCCTTATCTGTAGCTATTTGGCTTTTTAAATGTAGAAAAATAATCTGTTTTAAATATGATTGACATGCTTGCGAGTGGAGTTGAACACATTGAAATATTCAGGTTGGGAGTACCCAACTCAATTTTCAAAAATTAACCATAAATCAGAGCACTCCCATTGATTTCAATGAGAATAAACTTCAGCTTGACCAATAGCACTGTTGGTTTTAAGAACAAAGGTCCTTGGTTCAAATCCCATCACGGGTAACTTCTTCATGGACTTTGAAAAACTTCATACAAGTGTTGCCCTTGGTCAGATTTGAACATACAAATACAACACTGCATAGCAGTACAAACAATTGAGACACTACACTTATCTGTTCTGCTTCAGAAGCGAAGGACAACAGCAATAATAAAAACAAAGAACATAAAAATACAGATTTTGCCCTTGGACAATTCGAGCACTGCAAATCAGCAGCACTAACAACTGCTCCGCCACGCTTGCGAAGTCTGCTGCAAAGGTGGAGATAAACAACAGCAAGAACACAAAGTCAACAGAAAAATCCCTGCAGATATTACCCTTAGTTAGTTTTTAACACAGAACACCAGCACCGCAAAGCAGCAGTGTTAACAACTAAGCCAGCACATGTTTCTGCCCTGTGCCAGAGGAGGAGAACAACAACCGCAAAATTAAATACCAAGAGAATATAAGAACCCCATCAATATGTTGCCCTTGGTCAATTTTGAATAGAGAACTCCAGCAATGCAAGTCAACAGCGCTAATAATTTAGTCACTGTTGGTTTTTCTTTTCTGAATGAGGAGACAGTAAATCACAAATAGAGAAGTCCATACAGATGTTGGATCAAATCTGTTCAAGGCCAACATCTGCATGTACTTCTCTCGTTGTGTTTCTCCATCTCCTCATCCAGAAAATGAGATGGAGAAAGAGAATAAAGAGAGGAAGTATAAGAAGGATAGGAAAGAGGAGAAAGAGGAGAAGTAAAAGGAGCCAACCAGACAAGTATGGTGGCTCAGGTGTTAGCACTACTGCTTTGCAGTGCTGGATTTGTCAGTACAAATGTGACCAAGGTCAACATCTGGGTGGAATGTTTTCTGTTCTCTTTGTGTTTATCATTGCTGTTGTTCATTTCCTTGGTAGCAGAGCAAACAAGTGTGGTGGCTTATTTGTTATTGTTTTGCAGTGCTGGAGGTGTGGATTCAAATATGGTCAAGGCCAACATCTGGATGGGATTTTTTTCTGTTGTCTTGTGTTTATTGCTGTTCTGCTCCTCCTCCAGCATAGGACAGAACAGTTTGGTGGCTAAGTTCTTAGTGCTGTTCCTTTGCAGTGATGGAGTTGTAAAATTTGACCAAGCATAACATCTGGATGGAGATTTTCAAAGCACATGTAGATGTTACCCTTTATGGAATTTAAACTAGGACTCCACCACTGAAAAGAAACAGTGCTAACACATAGTAACGTAGTATGTTAGGCCGAATGAAGACAATGTCCATCTAGTTTAGCCTGATTCAACCTCCTTATTGATCCAGAGGAAGGCAAAAAACCCCAAGAGGCAGAAGCCAATAAGCCCTCCTAGGGGAAAAAAAAAAAATCCTTCCCGACTCTCTAATACACACTTAGTAAAAAGTTAATCACCACGAGCAAAACTACTTGTGACATCACCACCAAAGAAAGATTCATTATCCATGCTTTTTCAGTGGATTTGTGAGGGCTTAGTGCATAAAAGTCACCTTTCTCTCTTTTAAAGATGGGAACAAGAGCTAGAAGACTCAGAGGTTAGACAGAAAATATTTAGAAGAATGGGCTTAAGTCAAAAAAGTAGTTATCAATAAAAAGTGGGGAAAAGAAACATTTTAAATTGGTGCATGGGGGTCATATTTTGTTTAACCCCTTAGTGAGGGCTCAGTCACACGGGCATTTGTAACGGGCATTTTTCCGCACGCCAAAAAATTCCCACTAGATAGAACCAATGTTTTTCAATAGCAGCGGTCACATGTGTGAATTTTACATGCGGAAAAAGGTCTGCGGCAAAAATTATAAGATAACGGTTCGCAGAACGCATGTAACTGCGTTCTGCGGCAAACTGGTGTTCTGTGTATGTGAAACACAGCGCTGACCCCATTGAGAACATAAAGTGAAGATGTTCTCCCATTGAATTTAATGGAGCCGGCAATACAGCCAGCTCCATTGAAAGCAATGGGCTGCCGGCCAGCGCTGCAGGGATTTTTCGGGGAAGGGCTTAAAATATAAGCCCTTCCCTGAAAACCATCCTAAAAATGTGTAAAAAAAAAAAAAAAGCTATACTCACCTCTCTGCAGCTTCAGGGGCTCAGCCGCGTCCAGCCAACTCTACTCCTGCACTGCTCTGAGTAGTATTGCAAAGGCTCATAAGTGTCAGAATGATAGATACCCCCACAAATGAACCAATTTTAAAAAATATACCTCCTAATGTATTCACTGAGGGCTGTCATGAGTATTTTGACCCCACAGTGTTTTTCAGTAGTGTGAGGGATTAGCGTTAGGATAAGTAGCAACCTGGGGCATCCACAGGCCAGAGACAGTGACACCAGAGAATACAGTTCTTTAGTCCAGGCTTCACCTAGGTTTATTGCAGCATAAATGAAGTAAACAGAAATAAACACCTGCTCATCTGAGCACTCACTACACATAAGTCGGTCCTGACTACTCACTGTCAGAAATACGGCTTGCTGCGCACAGCCAGTCCGGTCCTCATACCTGCAGAGGTCTCAGCACACACCTCTCCTAGGTGTGGAGGTTAGGGGCATCTCCCTCTGAACCTCTGGCCTCCTCAGCCACACACTGGGCTAGCCGGGCGCCGGGCTCCGGGCTCCTGGCTCCTGGCTCCTGGCTCCTGGCTCCTGGCTCCTGGCTCCTGGCTCCACTGAGCCCTCTCTCTGGCTCTCTCAGCCCACATCTTCCTGTTAGACCTGCAGGCCCAGGCTATATAAGGCCTGGTACCAACCTCACCTGGTACGTGGGGGTGGCCATCCCACCCTTTGCTTTGACCACTCCAGGAAAAGCCGGCCCGGACTATGCGGCTTGGAGCCACTTACAAACTACACCGTGTCAGTAACTTAGTGTTACTGACACACAAATCCTGGCTTCCTCCACTGAGCCCAGGCCGCTCGGTTGCACGTATCCGCCCTCCAGCACTTTGTCGGTCACTGGCTCACAGTAGTAATGCAATTTAGAGGAGAAAAATATAATTTCATATTTTTTCAAATATGCCATTTAAGGAAAGGTTTTTTTTTGCATAGTGCACATGAAAATGAGGATTTGCACTCCAATATGGATACCCTTGTTTGTCCTGTGTTCAGAAACATACCCATTGTGGCCCTTATCATATGTCTGTATGCACAACGGCGCACACACCGAAAGGAGCAGCCAGTGGCTTTTAGAACTAAAGTTTTGCTTGAAGGTGCTTTAGGTCCTATAACACACTTGCAGAGCCCTTGAGCTTCTAAAATGACAGAGAACCTCCACAAATGATCCAATTTTGAAAACTAGACCCCTTAACAAATTCATCTAGGGGTGTACTGCATATTTAGACCACACAGTTTTTGAATGAATCTCAGCAAAACAGAAGCAAAAAAAAAAAATATGACTTTCATTTTTTAGCAACTGTGTCATTTTAAACGTTTATTTCAATAGCACACATATAACTGAAGACTTATACCCCAAAATAGATAACCCTGTTTGTCCTGTTTTCAGAAACATACCCATTGTGGCCCTAATCTTATGTCTGTATGCATAACAGGGCCCAAACCATAAAGAACAACCAGTGGTTTTCAGAACAAAAAATTTACTAGAAGGTGTTTCAGGCCCCATTGCACACTTGAGCTGCCAAAACATAGAATCCCCACAAATGACCCCATTTAGAAAACTAGACCCATTAACAAATTCATTTAGGGGTGTACTTTGACCCCACAGTTTTTGAATAAAGCTAAGCATAGCATAAGGAAATAATTACGACTTTCATTTTTTGTGTCATTTTAAAAACAGCTTTTTTTGTACAGCACACATGAATGAAGACTTGCACCCCAAAAATGGATACTCCTGTTTGTTCTGTGTTCATAAACATACCCATTGTAGCCATAATCGACTTATAGGACACATGCCTAGGCCTGAAATGAAGGGAACACCCTTTGGCTTTCAGAGTGTATTGAGCATTCGCACTGTACTGTTTTTTTTGCAAAAATTATTATAAAGTATGTGAAAAATAAGTTGAAATGTAATTATTTTCAGAAATGTCACTTTAATAGCAGTTTTCTTTGTTTCAAATGAAGAAAACTGGGGAGACACAATGCAAATTTTATAGCACCGCTTCTGCTGTGTTCAGCAATACCCCCATTGTAGTCCCGATATACTCATAGGGGACATGGCTAGGCCTATAATGGAGGGAACACCCATTAAATTTCAGGGCACAACTGAATAATTGCAGGCTCCATTGCACACTTGCACAGAAAAAAAATTGACTCCCTAAAAAGAATCGCCCCCCCTAGGGGTAATTACGGAAGCCTGGTTGATGGGGCAATAAAACCCGACATTTTTGGGGGGGTATTTCTTGACCTCAGTGGCAGAGATAGAATGTAGAAAGTGGCACTTTGTGAGCCTTCACACCTCCTAAGACTCATAAGCTTGCTGAGGTGCAGGTGCTGAAGAAGCTACTGGAACTGCAGGAAGGTGAGCGTTCCCTGGGACTTCTTGTAAATTCCGTAGGCATTACAGGTAGCGATCTGAATAATGCCAGGCTCACATGGCCATATGTGACCTGCGTACGGCTGTATAAATGTCCTGCGCTTAACCACGTTCTTACGCAGGTGATCATGCGCAGTGCACCTCTTTTTGTTTGTTTATATTCCTGACACCATTGCTTAGCGATGATGTGCATACCCGCAGCCCATACGCAATCTAAATGCGTATGGGCTGCGGGTATATCTGCGGTAAAATAGAACATGCTGTTTTCTGTGAGTGGACTGCGTAATTCCGAATTGCTAATGTGAGTGGAATTGTGTAATCCAATGCATTTGATTGATTCACATATTACCGCAGATCAAATGCATGCAGAATCTGTAATTCCTATCTGGTCGTGTGAGATCTGCCTAATGTAGATCGTCAACTTTTTATACCATTTAATAATGGCAATCACATGACTGGGGACCACTCAATGAGCTCTCTTGTCACTGCTCACGTAAACTCTTGATGTCTTGAATGTCTAGTGGCTTTTTAAATTTCCCGGGCCCTCTGCAGTTTCTGCGCATGCGTCTGCGATTTTGCCGACGGGCGCATGCGCAGAAGGCTGGAAAAGATCCGCGGATAAAGGTCCTGTCAGGGGACATATCTAGACGCCTTAGGTATGTAATTTCATCTCGCCTTACGGATATTGCAGGACCAGATCAGCGCGGGACATCGCGGAGGCTGGAGGTGGGTAGTTTTAGCTTTCCTCGCATATCTGATCCATGAAGGGAGATGAAACTTTAACTTTATTTACATTTTTTTAACTTCCATGCAATCGTCATTATCCATAGGATAACGACAATCGCGTGACTGAGGGTCGCACAACGCAGCCCCCGGTGACAGTTCCAGTGGGCTTTACTCTGCAGGGCCGGCGTGTTTTTATGGCCCTGTAGATTAAACCCCAGACACCCAAGATGTGAAAACATTTATGGGTGGTCACTAAGGGGTTAAATATTCCTCCAAATCCATTCTCTCCAGGCAGATTACTTGTTTGCCCTAAATGTCATCAACCATTGGCATGGCTTGCCGGGAATGAAGTAGGTCAGACACAGATTGAGCTCCTGCAACACACCAGCTCCATACAACCACATCAGGCAACTTTTACGGCTATAAAAGCAGAACTAAAAACCAGGAGAGGCTCTGCTAGACCAGGGGAGGTGACAGCAGGAGAAAGGAGGCAGCTGGAGAGGCAACAAGATAGACACTCTCGCCCATAACCTAGCAAGGTCTAATAAGCAGGCCATGTCCCTTATACAAAAGGAAATACATCAAATAGGGAACAGGGTTTCGGCCATAGAAGAGTCCCAGGAACAGATTTTGCCTATTATAGAAGCACATAGTCGTGCTATCCAAGTATCAATCCATTCAAATTGCAGACATATTGACACTAGAGATGAGCGAGCACCAAAATGCTCGGGTGCTCGTTACTCGAGTCGAACTTTCAGTGATGCTCGAGAGTTCGTTTCGAGTAACGAACCCCATTGAAGTCAATGGGTGACTCGAGCATTTTTGTATATCGCCGATGCTCGCTAAGGTTTTCATTTGTGAAAATCTGCAAAACACAAGAAAGTGATGGAAACCACACAGAAACGAATAGGGCAGGCGAGGAGCTACATTTTGGGCTGCATCTCGAGTTCCCAGGTCCCACTATTAAGCCACAATGGCGGCAAGAGTGAGACCCCCCCCCCCCCACTGTCAGCGTAAAGATCGTTCTCCTCTGCCACAGCTGTAACAGGTGTGGCAGAGAAGAACGATGTTAGCCCATTGAATTCAATGGAGCCGGCAATACAGCCGACTCCATTGAAAGCAATGGGCTGCCGGCCATCGCGGGATGAATTGTCGGGAAGGGGTTAAATATATAAGCCCTTCCCTGCAATTCATCTAGAAATGTGTAAAAATAAAAAATATATATATACTCACCTGGTCCCGGCAGAACGATGTTAGCCCATTGAATTCAATGGAGCCGGCAATACAGCCGACTCCATTGAAAGCAATGGGCTGCCAGCGATCGCGGGATGAATTGTCGGGAAGGGGTTAAATATATAAGCCCTTCCCTGCAATTCATCCAGAAATGTGTAAAAATAAAAAATATATACATTCTCACCTGGTCCCGGCAGACGGAGTTCAGCGCGGCAGGCTGCAATTCTCCTGAACTGCTCTGAACAGCTGTGAGTAGTATTCAGCAGTCGGGGATTTAAAATCCCCGCCTGCTGAATAAGATGCCTCTGATTGGTCACAGCCTGACCAATCAGAGGCATCCCTCACTCACACCCATTCATGAATTCATGAATGGGTGAGTGAGGGCTGCCTCTGATTGGCTCAGCGCAGGGACAGCTGAGAGCTGCCCCTGAGCCAATCAGAGGCAGCCCTCACTCACCCATTCATGAGGCATCTTATTCAGCAGGCGGGGATTTTAAATCCCCGGCTGCTGAATACTACTCACAGCTGTTCAGAGCAGTTCAGGAGAACTGCAGCCTGCCGCGCTGAACTCCGTCTGCCGGGACCAGGTAAGTATATATATATTTTTTATTTTTACACATTTCTGGATGAATTGCAGGGAAGGGCTTATATATTTAACCCCTTCCCGACAATTCATCCCGCGATCGCCGGCAGCCCATTGCTTTGAATGGAGTCGGCTGTATTGCCGGCTCCATTGAATTCAATGGTCAGTGCTCGTTTAATCGAGACGAGTACCGCGTGGTGCTCGTCTCAAGTAACGAGCATCTCGAGCACCCTAATACTCGAACGAGCATCAAGCTCGGACGAGTATGCTCGCTCATCTCTAATTGACACACATTAATGATCTCGAAAACAGGCACCAAAGAAATAATCTCCATATTTGGGGTCTCCCACAGGATGTTACTGCAACTCAAATTGAACAGTGGGCCCACACCTTCTTCAGCGGCATGCTGCAATGCCCTCTATATCAGTGTTCCCCAACTCCAGTCCTCAGGGACTGCCAACAGGTCATGTTTTCAGGATTTCCTCAGTGTTGCACAGGTGATGTAATTATTGTCAGTGCCTCAGACATTGCCACAGGTGTTCTTAGCATGCGATATCCTGAAAACATGACCTGTTGGTGGTCCTTGAGGATTGGAGTTGGGGACCCCTGTTCTATATGAACTGATCAAGATCGATCGTATCCACAGAATACTGAGCCCCAGGCCTTTAGATCCTAAAAAACTCACTGGCAGATCTGCCCAAATTCCTAAGAACATTCAAACTTCCTATAATTTCCCAGCCGGAGTGGCCCTAAGGGCCCTCCCAGTGTCAGCACCAAGAGAGCAATGGCATATGGAACCTTCAAGGCAATGTAGAGACCAACATCACCCGCCCATTCAGCCCTTTATAAGACATTGGCAGCTGAAGGAGAGGTTTTCTCCTGCAATGACATGGAACAAAAAGCCTCTAAGCATCCTGAATGAAAAACATTACTAGTTATTAGTATTATTTATAGCAATTTTTCTGGTGGCGCAATGCACCACATATAATATAATATTATTACTTACTGAAGGATTTGTGATGACGGTTGGCGTTGGTCAAATTATTGGCGGACCTGTGATGATGTCACTGTGATCTGATAAGGGGCGGAGCATGTAACTCATTCTCGAACAAGTGGTCGTAAGTACGTGGACTAGCAATTATTAGTAAATTATAGTAGCAATGTTTCTGCTACATGCATGTCACACATACACAGCTTTGCTACATGCACGTCACACACACAGCTCTGGTACATGGGCGTGTGCCTGACACACACAGTTGTGCTACATGCCATGCGCCTCACAGACCCAGCTCTGCTACACTACTTGCGCATCACAGATGCAACTCTGCTACATGACATGCGCGACACAGACACAGCTCTGCTAAATTACATGCGTGGCACAGACACAGCTCTGCTACAGGACATGTGCGGCACAGACACAGCTCTGCTACATTACAAGCATGTCACAGATACAGCTCTGCTACATGACATGCATGTCACAGACACAGCTCTGCTATATGACATGCGCATCACAGACACAGCTCTGCTACATGCCATGCGTGGCACTGACACAGGACATGTGCATCACAGAAACATCCGTGCTACAGGACTTGCGCGTCACAGACATAGTTCTGCTACAATACATGCACAGCACAGACAAAGCTCTGCTACAGGACATGCGCATTAGAGACACAGCCATGCTACAGGACATGCGCATCACAGACATAGTTCTGCTACAATACATGCATGGCACAGACACAGCTCTGCTACATGAAATGTGCAGCAAAGACACAGCTCTTGTAAATGACATGCGAATCACAGACACAGCTCTGCTATGTGGCATACACGGCACAGACACAGCTTTGCTACAGGACATGCACGGTACAGACACAGCTCTGCTACATGACATGTGCACCACAGACACAGATCTGCTACATCACATGCACGGCACAGACATAGCTCTGCTACATGACATGCGCAGCACAGACACAGCTCTGCTACATGACATGCGCGGCACAGCTCCGCTACATGACATGCACATCACAGACACAGCTCAGCTGCATTACATGCGTGTTACAGACAAAGCTCTGCTACACTGCATGAGCATATTACAAACACAGCTGTGCTACATGACATGCGTGTCACTGACACAGCTCTGATGCATGACATTCGCTACACAGCTCTGCTACATGACATGCACATCATAGACACAGTTCTCCTATTTGACATGCACATTACAGACACAGCTCTGCTACATTACATGCGCATGTTACAGACACAGCTCTGCTACATGACATGTGCGGCACAGACAAACCTCTACTACATATTATGCATGTTACAGACACAGCTCTACTACACTACATGTGCATGTTACAAACACAGCTGAACTGCTAGCTTCATTATATGGTTGAAATCATACCAGGTTACACCTTGGGTGCATATATTTTTCATCTTTCTCATAGTTTTGGTTTGGAGTTTCATTCTTTGAGTGTTTGTTATGAGGTTTCAAGCTACTAGCAAGCATTGATATCTGCAGAATCTTCGCTATTGTATTATATTAATGGCTCTCCTTCAACTTTCCTAAACCTTAGAAGTAGACAACATTAGGCATCTTGTTTTTTACTTTGATTTGAAATATATATAATCATTCTGGGAATTTTTGGCTGACGTATGTGCACTAAAGATCAGGTTATGTTATTACTACCCCCTTTCTTTTTGTTTATCACCCTTGGCTTAGCTGCTCGGGACTGATCTGTTGCCATTGTTGCTCTCCCTTCACTGGTATATCAGATATAAATTACCCAGAAGTGGGTCTGTCAGTTGGACCAAGGGTGATATTAGGTTGCAGGAAGCAGGCATGCAGCATCCTTTACCGTACATTATTTGTGTTGCTCGTCTTACTTTTACCACCTCAAATACGAGTAATTAATTTCCCTTGTACTACCTGAAGTGTACAGTTTTACTTTCTCATTGCTTATACCATTCCACGCCTACACCAAATCGCTCATTGAAGGGAATTCATTTTATCTCAACACACTCTTCCCTTTTTCTTTTGACTTTCACCTAGTAATCCTTACTTTTCATATCCACCTAACCCACATACCCCTTCCACAGGTATCCGAATGTCCGATCTTGTTTTCACTTCCTATAATGTCAAAGGTCTCAATTCTCCTACATAATACTTCTACATAAACTAAAATGGAGTGTCATTCTTTGAAAAGAAACCCAATTTAAACAAAAAATTGTATCTCTATATTCCCAACCATCTATTTCAATTAATGATTTTATAACCCCGCCCTCTGCTCAGCCTCCAAAGGTGTTTCTATAGGAATTCATAAATAATTTCCTTTAAAAGTCCCCCAGCAATATACTCTGATTCTGAGTGGAAAATACTTTTCTTAAAAGGCCACATCGCCTCTAAAATGTTTACCTTTTATTAATCTTTACACTCCAAATGAAGGACAAACCACATGGTTAATAAAAATATTAGATGCCTTACAATTATTTGCAGAAGGCCCAAATATCACTGACTCTGGCTTAAAACTTACCTTAAAGGGGTTGTCTCGAGGAAGCAGTGAATTTTTTTTTTGCCCAGTCCCCCTTATTAAGCAAACATTACTAAGCCCCCCTGTAAATGACTTTTGTAGCTGGTTTGTACTTACAGTTCCAGCGTTTCAGCAACTTATAAAAATTTTCCCAAGATGGCCGCTGGCTTTTTTCCCGTCGCTTGCTGTAGCCCGACGTGCGCGCTCCCGAGACACTACCAGCTGTGTCTCCCTGACAACCAGACGCCCCGCAGCCGCCGACCGGACCCCTGGATTGAACACGGCCGACCACGGCACACAGTCACCCACCACCAGGCAGCAGGTAACCGGCGCTAGAACCCCTGACAACAGACGAAGGCCCCCCCCGGCCCAGCGGCAGACCCCGCGGCCCAGCGGCAGACCCCCCGGCCCAGCGGTAGCCCCCTCCGGCCCAGTGGCAGCCCCCCCCCGGCCCAGTGGCAGACCCCCCGGCCCAGCGGTAGCCCCCCCCCCGGCCCAGCGGCAGCCCCCCCGGCCCAGTGGCAGACCCCCCGACCCAGCGGTAGCCCCCCCCCGGCCCAGCGGCAGACCCCCCGGCCCAGCGGCAGACCCCCCGGCCCAGCGGCAGACCCCCCGGCCCAGCGGTAGCCCCCCCCCCGGCCCAGCGGCAGACCCCCCGGCCCAGCGGCAGCCCCCCCCGGCTCAGTGGCAGACCCCCCGGCCCAGTGGTAGCCCCCCCCCCGGCCCAGCGGCAGACCCCCGGCCCAGCGGCAGCCCCCCCAGCCCAGCGGCAGCCCCCCCGGCCCATCACTTACCTGGGCGGCAGGACGGCGGGACAGCTGGGCGGCTTCTCGGGACAGCTGGGCGGCTTCTCGGGGAGGCTGGGCGGCTTCTTGGGACAGCTGGGCGGCTCAAGTTTCTGCACCTTCCTCTAAGAGAGGATGGTACAGAATGGCCGCTCCAGCGCGTTCCCGAGAAGTGACAGCTCGTCTGCGCATGCGCAGAAGAGCTGTAGCGGCTAGCAGGCTGAAGCGGCTCGTGCTGAGAGCAGAAGACCGGACTGCGCAAGCGCGTCTAAAAAAGCAAGCTGCCAGCGAATTTAGACGGAACCATGGAGACGAGGACGCTAGCAACGGAGCAGGTAAGTGAATAACTTCTGTATGGCTCATATTTAATGCACGATGTACACTACCGTTCAAAAGTTTGGGGTCACCCAAACAATTTTGTGTTTTCCATGAAAAGTCACACTTATTCACCACCATGCGTTGTGAAAATAGAGTCAAGACATTGACAAGGTTAGAAATAATGATTTGTATTTGAAATAACATTGTTTTTACATCAAACTTTGCTTTCGTCAAAGAATCCTCCTTTTGCAGCAATTACAGCATTGCACACCTTTGACATTCTAGCTGTTAATTTGTTGAGGTAAGCTTGTGAAATTGCACCCCACGCTTCTAGAAGCATCTCCCACAAGTTGGATTGGTTGGATGGGCACTTCTGGCGTACCATACGGTCAAGCTGCTCCCACAACAGCTCAATGGGGTTCAGATCTGGTGACTGCGCTGGCCACTCCATTACCGATAGAATACCAGCTGCCTGCTTCTGCTGTAAATAGTTCTTGCACAATTTGGAGGTGTGTTTAGGGTCATTGTCCTGTTGTAGGATGAAATTGGTTCCAATCAAGCGCTGTCCACTGGGTATGGCATGGCGTTGCAAAATGGAGTGATAGCCTTCCTTATTCAGAATCCCTTTTACCCTGTACAAATCTCCCACCTTACCAGCACCAAAGCAACCCCAGACCATCACATTACCTCCACCATGCTTAACAGATGGCGTCAGGCATTCTTCCAGCATCTTTTCATTTGTTCTGCGTCTCACAAACGTTCTTCTTTGTGATCCAAACACCTCAAACTTGGATTCATCCGTCCACAACACTTTTTTCCAGTCTTCCTCTGTCCAATGTCTGTGTTCTTTTGCCCATCTTAATCTTTTTCTTTTATTGGCCAGTCTCGGATATGGCTTTTTCTTTGCCACTCTGCCCTGAAGCCCAAAATCCCGCAGCCGCCTCTTCACTGTAGATGTTGACACTGGTGTTTTGCGGGTACTATTTAATGAAGATGCCAGTTGGGTACCTGTGAGACGTCTGTTTCTCAAACTAGAGACTCTAATGTGCTTATCTTCTTGCTTAGTTGTGCAATGCGGCCTCCCACTTCTTTTTCTACTCTGGTTAGAGCCTGTTTGTGCTGTCCTCTGAAGGGAGTAGTACACACCGTTGTAGGAAATCTTCAATTTCTTAGCAATTTCTCGCATGGAATAGCCTTCATTTCTAAGAACAAGAATAGACTGTCGAGTTTCAGATGAAAGTTCTCTTTTTTTGGCCATTTTGAGCGTTTAATTGACCCCACAAATGTGATGCTCCAGAAACTCAATCTGCTCACAGGAAGGTCAGTTTTGTAGCTTCTGTAACGAGCTAGACTGTTTTCAGATGTGTGAACATGATTGCACAAGGGTTTTCTATTCATCAATTAGCCTTCTGAGCCAATGAGCAAACACATTGTACCATTAGAACACTGGAGTGATAGTTGCTGGAAATGGGCCTCTATTCACCTTTGTAGATTTTGCACAAAAAAACTGGCATTTGCAGCTAGAATAGTCATTTACCATATTAGCAATGTATACAGTGCATTTGTTTAAAGTTAGGACTAGTTTAAAGTTATCTTCATTGAAAAGTACAGTGCTTTTCCTTTAAAAATAAGGACATTTCAATGTGACCCCAAACTTTTGAACGGTAGTGTATATTACAAAGTGCATTAATATGGCCATACAGAAGTGTATAACCCCACTTGATTTCGTGAGACAACCCCTTTAAACCCTTTTCTGGACTCCTCCACAAGGAAATCACTAGAGATGAGCGAACCTACTCGGCCACGCCCCTTTTTCGCCCAAGCGCCGCGATTTTCGAGTACTTCCGTACTCGGGTGAAAAGATTCGGCGGGCGCCGTGGGTAAGTGGGGGGTTGCAGCGGGGAGTGGGGGGGAGAGGGAGAGAGAGAGGGCTCCCCCCTGTTTCCCGCTGCTACTCCCCACTCCGCCACGCCTCCCCCCGAATCTTTTCACCCGAGTACGGAAGTACTCGAAAATCGCCGTGCTCGATCGAGTAATTACTCGAAACGAGTATATTCGCTCATCTCTACAGATCACAAATAACACATGCTGCTTCGGGCAAGATAAAAAGCAGCTTGTAAGACTTGAGTCTAACTGACATCTGAAGGTATTTTAACCCCTCAGTAAAAGATTACTTCTTTTTGTTAGGACCGCCAGGTGTGCGGGGGCCCGGGCTGGCGTTTCTGTCCAGGGTTTTCCTACTCTGGTGGTTGGTTGTGGCGGTCAGCAGCGTGTCCCGCATTGTGTGTGGGCGCGCCCGCCTGCTGGTCGGTTACGCAGCGCTCGGCTTGATGCGCGCCGCCGGGGGGAGGCGGCTTTATGAGTTCCCCTGATGGTTGAGTGACTTCTCCCGGCCCCCTGGGCAGGGAGCTCCATATATAAACCCTATCAGCCAGTTCCTCTTTGCCAGTGTTTGGTTTAGCTTCTGTTCAGCCAACACCCACTCTCATAGACCTGACATTTAGTGCTTTGACTTCTGCTTGACTCTGACTTGCCTTTGGTTTATCCCCTCTGTATTGAGTATGTGCTTACTGGTTTGGACCCGGCCTGTTGTTACTACTTCTTGGTTGCTGTGTTGTCTCTGTCAGGTATTCAGGTTCCCACTAGCCTGGTTCCCTGTCCCACTTTCCTGGGTCCCTGACACTAGTTCAGTGTAGGGACCGTCGCCCAGTTGTCGCCCTGGGGTTTAGCCCATGGGGACAAGTAGGTAGGGACACGGGAGAGGGTTGGTGTAGGGTCCCTGTCCATCTGCCCTGGCCAGCCCTAACAGAAACACTGGCCAAAACTGTTACAGGGAACGTAATTCAACCTTCCTGTTTAAAACCAGACATAGAGGCTGTTGCGGCCCTTGCTAATCAGATGCAAACCTTTACTGGGTTAGTGCAAGATTTGTCCGCTCGGCTCCAGCATCTAGGGCAGACCATTGCTGGTACTCCAGTCACCATTGCTGCAGCTCCGGACTCGGGGGTCGAACCTAGGGTGGCACTGCCTGAAGTGTCTTCGCGTGACCGTAAGTCATTCTTCGTTTTCCGTGAAGCATGCCTGTTATATTTCGAATTACGATTTAACTCATCAGGTTCAGAGTACCAGAGGGTGGGCATAATCATTTCATGCTTGAGAGGCGACCCGCAACACTGGGCATTTTCGCTGCCTTCTGACTCACCACCCCGCCAATTGGTTGACGCCTTTTTCTCGGCCCTTGGGCAGATATATGACGAGCCAGATAGAGCGGGGTATGCTGTGAGTAAGTTGTAAGGCCTTTAGCAGGGTAGTCGTTCTGCGGAAGAGTTCTGTTGTCAGTTTCAGCAGTTTTGTGTGGAGTCTAGATGGAATGATTGTGCTCTGAAAGATTTATTTCTGACTGGGTTCTCAGAGTCAGTTAAAGATCTGTTGCTGTCACATTCGGAACCTGAGACTTTAGAACAGGCTATGACGATTGCTGTAAAGTCCGACCGTCATCTTAGGGCCCGACACAAGACTCAGACCAAACCGGCCGTAACCCTATCCAAGAATTTGACCGTGACCTCTTCCAATGATGTAGAGGCAATGCAGGTGGGATCCTTGTCCCCGAAGGAGCGCAAGGATTTCTGGTTCAGGAACCAGTTATGCTTTTATTGCGGAGGTCCAGGTCTTCGGGTCACCAGCTGCCCGAAGAAACAGCCGTCGGGAAACTTCTGCTCCTAGGCGATTTCCGGAGGGATCACCTAGGAGCTCAGGTACTTCCGGAATGTTCTAAAGTGTTGGTGCCATTCTCTATTATGTATTCTACCTATAACCTCGAAAGTCGGGCCTTCATTAATTCGGGGGCTACCGCAAACTTTGTTAATTCTGAGTTTGTCAAGTCTATGTCTGCACACCTGTTACCTGTGAACCCTCCAATCAGGGTCTCTGGTATCGATTCTACCCCGTTGTCAGCGGGGATTAATCAGTACAAAGACCCCTGAACTAGTTTTTTTTCCGTAGGAGCGCTACATTCAGAGGTGTGCTCATTCCTAGTGATGGAGAACTTTTCCATGGATTTGGTCCTGGGATTACCCTGGCTCCGGCAGCACAACCCCCAGTTTGATTGGTCCACCTCTGAACTAGTACAGTGGGGGGAAGGTTGTGGTGGGCACTTAGTCTCTGTCCAGGTGCACTCCACTGAGTGTAAGGTAAAGGGGTTACCTCCGTATATTTGAGGATTTTTTGGAGGTCTTCTCTAAACAACTTTCTGAGACTTTACCGGTGCACCGGGAATGGGATTGTAAGATCGATCTTATTCCCGTAAGCAAGATCCCTAAAGGGGGAATTTATAATGTAACTGTCCCTGAACGCGAGGCAGTGAAGGAGTATATCAGTGAGAGTCTTGCCAGGGGACATATTCGTCCTTCTGAATCGCCTGCAGGGGCAGCGCTATTTTTTGTTTAAAAAAAAAGATGGGCTCCGGCCCTGCGTTTAATATAGAGCCTTGAACAGGATAACCATCAAGAATCAGTACTCCTTGCCGTTGATACTTGATCTCCTCAACCAGATTGTAGGGGCCCGTTGGTTCTCCAAATTAGACCTCCAGGGGGGCCTATAATCTCATCTGTATCAGAGAGGGGGGATGAATGGAAGATGGCATTTAATACTCCGTTGGGGCATTTCGAATGTCTAGTCATGCCATTCAGCTTGTAATGCCCCCACTGTTTTTCAAGGTTTTATAAATACCATTTTCCATGATATTCTGGGCGTATTTATGGTTGCTTATTTGGATGACATCCTGATATTCTCTGCAGATGGGGAGAGCCATGTCAGGCATTTAAAGACTGTGCTGTCCTGTCTTCGAGCCCATCAATTGTATGCTAAGTTGGAGAAATGCCTTTTTGGTGTACAGGAGATTGCTTTTTTAGGATATGTCATTTCTCCGTGGGCCATCCGAATGGACTTGGACAAGGTCAAGGTCATCACCGATTGGGTGCAACCCACCAACTTAAAGGTGTTACAACATTTTTTGGGGTTTGCAAACTTATATCGGAAATTCATTTGGAATTTTTCGGTGGTGGCCAAACCTTTGACCGACTTAACCAAGAAGGGGGCTAGAGTGGATTCCTGGTCACGGGAGGCTGTGGAGGCTTTTGTACTTCTCAAGAGGGCTATTTCTACAGCACCGGTTTTGGCTCAGCCAGAGCTGGATCGCCCATTCATCATAGAAGTAGATGCCTCCGAGCATGGTGTGGGTTCTGTTCTCTCACAGGAATCGCCGGGACGACGGGGTCTCCAACCATGTGCGTTCTTTTCCAGAAAGTTCAACCAGTCAGAGCGCAACTATGATATTGGCAACAGGGAATTGTTAGCCATAAAATGGGCTTTTGAAGAGTGGAGACATTTCTTAGAGGGCGCTGATCATAGTATTACAGTCCTCACTGACTATAAGAATCTGGTCTACCTGGAGTCTGCTAAGTACCTGAATGCACGTCAGGCCAGGTGGGCATTGTTTCTTTCGTGTTTCAATTTTGTAGTCACTTATGTGCCAGGGTCCAAGAATGTCAAGGCCGACGCATTGTCACGCAGCTTCAGAACTCCCGAGGTAGAGGACTCTCAGCCAGAGAACATTCTAGGCCCGGGCATGGTTTTCGCCGCGCTTACACCTGATACTTCCGTTTTACTTCAGTCAGCCCAGCAGTCGGCCCCCTAGGGCCTTCCCTAGGGGAGGCTTTTTGTATCCCATGCTTTACGACTCCTCATACTGGAGGAGGTTCATTCGTCCGTGTTAGCTGGACATCCTGGGGTCCAAGGCACCCAGGAGCTGTGTGGCCATTTGTACGGGTGGCCACAAATGTCTCAGGACGTCCGGGAGTTCGCCAAGTCCTACCAGATCTGTGCCTGAGGGAAGAGTGCACAAAGACGACCTGAAGGTCCGCTTTGTCCTCTTCCCGTTCCAGAGAGACCATGGACCCATCTGTCGATGGATTTTATTACCGACCTGCCCGAGTCCCAGGGGTGCTTGGTTATCTGGGTGGTCGTTGACAGATTTTCCAAGATGGCACATTTTACACCTCTTAAGAAGCTTCCATCCGCACCTAAGTTAGCCACCATGTTTATCAGGAAAATTGTGCTCCTGCATGGGGTCCCAGAGGATAATGTTTCTGAACGGGGAGTTCAATTTGTTGCCCGGTTTTGGAGGGCGTTTTGTAAGAATGTCGGTATGGGATTATCATTTTCCTCTGCCTTCCATCCGGAGTCCAATGGGCAGATAGAACGTATGAACCAGGAACTGGTTCAGTACCTCAGAATGTATGTGGGTGATAGTCAGAGTCTCTGGGTCAACTATCTAGAGTTGGCTGAATTTGCTATCAATAATCATACACATTCAGCGTCTGGTTTGTCTCCGTTTTTCTGTAATTATGGATTTAATCCCAGGTTTTCGGTGTTTTTCCCCTCCTCTTCCAATAATCCATCTGCTGACGTTCAGGTTCAGGACCTACGGGAGGTATGGGAGAAGGTGCAGAGCAACTTGGAGCGGTCAAAGGATGTGATGCTGAGGAGGAGTAGAGGTTCTCGTACTATCTCTGAACCCCTGTCTGTGGGCTAGTTGGTGTACCTGTCTTCAAAAAACCTGAAGCTAAAGGTTCCTTCTTTGAAGCTGGCTCCCCAATTTGTGGGCCCGTTTCCTATCGCGAAAGTAATTAGTCCGTTGGCATACGAGCTAGCACTACCGGATATGTGGAGAATCCACAGGGTGTTCCTCAAGTCACTCCTCAAGAGGTACGTCCGTCCAGTGGTGGACCTTGGGCTCAAGGGTTAAAAGGGAAAACAAAAAGAAATTGATTCTATTATAGCTCACATTTCTGCTCTAGAATGTATTCATAAATATTCTAAGGCTTGAGTCATTCAAGATGATCTTTGCAAACTTTGAGAGCATTTAAACTCTATATTCAATGACAGAGCAGCAAAAAATATTATTGACTTTAAACACAAAATTTATACCCATGTAAATTAGGAGGGGGTAGTCAGTACTCATCACAAAAGCAAGAACACAGACCCACATCGCGGCCATAAAAAAATGAATGAGGCGAAATACATACCTTCACTACGAAAATTGTACAAGTATTATAGGAATTCTATTATAACAAAATGTGCAGCTAAATGTGTAATAATTAGGGATGAGCGAGCATACTCGTCCGAGCTTGATACTCGTTCGAGTATTAGGGTGTTCGAGATGCTCGTTACTCGAGACGAGCACCACGCGATGTTCGAGTTACTTTCACTTTCATCTCTGAGAAATTTGCGCGCTTTTCTGGCCAATAGAAAGACATGGAAGGCATTACAACTTCCTGCTGTGACGTTCCAGCCCTATACCACCCCTCTGCAGTGAGTGGCTGGGGAGATCAGATGACACCCGAGTATTTAAATCTGCCCCGCCCGCGGCTTGCCACAGATGCACGCTGAGAGAGATCAGGGAAAGTGCTGCTGATGCTGCTGCTGCTATAGGGAGAGTGTTAGGTGTTATTTTAGTCTTCAAGAACCCCAACGGTCCTTCTTAGGGCCACATCTGACCGTGTGCAGTAATGTTGAGGCTGCTTTTAGCAGTGTTGCACAATTTTTTTTTTTTTTGTATATCGGGCGTGCAGACCATAGCGTCCTCAGTCTGCAGTCATTTTACTCAGTATAGGGGCAGTACTGGTGAGGCAGGGAAAGAGGTATACTGGCTATATAGGCAGTGGGCTTTTTCCCAAAAAATACAATATTAGGCCTGCCTGTCACTGCCTTCAGTTTACTGCGTCTCTGCTGGGGGTAGTAGTTGTTGAATTAATACCCAGCCTTGCGCATAATTGTTGCCTGCTCTGCAGTGCGTTACGTACGGGAAGTCAGCCTCCAACCACAGGCCAATAAGCGGCACATTTAATTACAGCGTTCTGTTTCTGCTAATCTCGTAATACACCATGCTGAGGGGTAGGGGTAGGCCTAGAGGACGTGGACGGGGCGAGGACGCGGAGGCCCAAGTCAGGGTGTGGGCACAGGCCGAGTTCCTGGTCTAGGTGTATCGCAGCCCACTGCTGCGGGATTAGGAGAGAGGCAAGTTTCAGGGGTCTCCAGATTCATCTCACAATTAATGGGTCCACGTGGTAGACCTTTATTAGAAACTGAGCAGTGTGAGCAGGTCCTGTCGTGGATGGCAGAAAGTGCATCCAGCAATCTATCGACCACCTAGTCTTCTACGCCGTCCACAGCTGCAACTCAGAATCCTCTGGCTGCTGCTCCTCCTTCCTCCCAGCCTCCTCACTCCATGAAAATGACACATTCTGAGGAGCAGGCAGACTCCCAGGAACTGTTCTCGGGCCCCTGCCCAGATTGGGCAGCAATGGTTCCTCTCCCACCAGAGGAGTTTATCGTGACTGATGCCCAACCTTTGGAAAGTTCCCGTGGTCCGGGGTATGAGGCTGGGGACTTCCGACAACTGTCTCAAGAGCTCTCAGTGGGTGAGGAGGACGACGACGATGAGACACAGTTCTCTATCAGTGAGGTAGGAGTAAGGGCAGTAAGTCCGAGGGAGGAGCGCACAGAGGATTAGGAGAAAGAGCAGCAGGACGATGAGGTGACTGACCCCACCTGGTTTGCTAAGCCTACTGAGGACCGGTCTTCAGAGGGGGAGGCAAGTGCAGCAGCAGGGCAGGTTGGAAGAGGCAGTGCGGTGGCCAGGGGTAGAGGCAGGGCCAGACCGAATAATCCACCGACTGTTTCCCAAAGCGCCCCCTCGCGCCATGCCACCCTGCAGAGGCCGAGGTGCTCAAAGGTGTGGCAGTTTTTCACTGAGAGTGCAGACGACCGACGAACTGTGGTGTGCAAGGTTTGTCGCGCCAAGATCAGCCGGGGAGCCACCACCACCAGCCTCACCACCACCAGCATGCGCAGGCATATGATGGCCAAGCACCCCACAAGGTGGGACAAAGGCCGTTCACCGCCTCCGGTTTGCACCACTGCCTCTCCCCCTGTGCCCCAACCTGCCACTGAGATCCAACCCCCCTCTCAGGACACAGGCACGGCCATCTCCCGGCCTGCACCCACACCCTCACCTCCGCTGTCCTCGGCCCCAGCCAGCAATGTCTCTCAGTGCAGTGTCCAGACGTTGCTAACGCAACTGTTTGAGCGCAAGCGCAAGTACGCCGCCACGCACTGCACGCTCAAGCGTTAAACGTGCACATAGCCAAATTGATCAGCCTGGAGTTGCTGCCGTATAGGCTTGTGGAAAGAGAGGCTTTCAAAAACAAGATGGCGGCAGTGGCCCCGCGCTACTCGGTTCCCAGTCACCACTACTTTTCCCGATGTGCCGTCCCAGCCCTGCACGACCACGTCTCCCGCAACATTGTACGCGCCCTCACCAACGTGGTTACTGCCAAGGTCCACTTAACAACGGACACGTGGACAAGCACAGGCGGGCAGGGCCACTATATCTCCCTGACAGCACATTGGGTGAATTTAGTGGAGGCTGGGACCGAGTCAGAGCCTGGGACCGCTCACGTCCTACCCACCTCCAGAATTGCGGGCCCCAACTCGGTGCTGGTATCTGCGGCGGTGTATGCTTCCTCCACTAAACCACCCTCATCCTCCTCCTCCTACGCAACCTCTGTCTCGCAATTAAGATGTGTCAGCAGCAGCACGTCACCAGCAGTCGGTGTCGCGCGGCGTGGCAGCACAGCGGTGGGCAAGCGCCAGCAGGCCATGCTGAAACTACTCAGCTTAGGAGAGAAGAGGCACACGGCCCACGGACTGCTGCAGGGTCTGACAGAGCAGACCGACCGCTGCCTTTCGCCGCTGAACCTCCAACCGGGCATGGTCGTGTGTGACAATGGCCGTAACCTGGTGGCGGCTCTGCAGCTCGGCAGCCTCACGCACATGCCATGCCTGGCCCACATCTTTAATTTGGTGGTTCAGCGGTTTCTGAAAAGCTACCCACGCTTGTCAGACCTGCTTGGAAAGGTGCGCCGGCTCAGCGCACATTTCCGCAAGTCCAACACGGACGCTGCCACCCTGCGGACCCTGCAACATCGGTTTAATCTGCCAGTGCACCGACTGCTGTGCGACGTGCCCACACGGTGGAATTCTACGCTCCACATGTTGGCCAGGCTCTATGAGCAGTGTAGAGCTATAGTGGAATACCAACTCCAACATGGGCGGCGTAGTGGGAGTCAGCCTCCTCAATTCTTTACAGAAGAGTGGGCCTGGTTGGCAGACATCTGCCAGGTCCTTGGAAACTTTGAGGAGTCTACCCACATGGTGAACGGCGATGCTGCAATCATTAGCATCACCATTCCTCTGCTATGCCTCTTGAGAAGTTCCCTGCAAAGCATAAAGGCAGACGCTTTGCGCTCGGAAACGGAGGCGGGGGAAGACAGTATGTCGCTGGATAGTCAGAGCACCCTCATGTCTATATCTCAGCGCATTGAGGAGGAGGGGGAGGAGCATGAGGATGAGGGGGAAGAGACAACTTGGCCCACTGCTGAGGGTACCCATGCTGCTTGCCTGTCATCCTTTCAGCATGTATGTCCTGAGGAGGAGGAGGAGGATCCTGAAAGTGATCTTCCTAGTGAGGACAGCCATGTGTTGCGTACAGGTACTCTGGCACACATGGCGGACTTCATGTTAGGATGCCTTTCTCGTGACCCTCGCGTTACACGCATTCTGGCCACTACGGATTACTGCGTGTACACACTGCTCGACCCACGGTATAAGGAGAACCTTTCCACTCTCATACCCGAAGAGGAAAGGGGTTCAAGAGTGATGCTATACCACAGGATCCTGGCGGATAAACTGATGGTAAAATTCCCATCTGACAGCGCTAGTGGCAGAAGGCGCAGTTCCGAGTTCCAGGTAGCAGGGGAGGCGTGGAGATCAGGCAGCATGTACAGCACAGGCAGGGGAACACTCTCCAAGGTCTTTGCCAGCCTTATGGCTCCCCAGCAAGACTGTGTCACTGCTCCCCAGTCAAGGCTGAGTCGGCGGGAGCACTGTAAAAGGATGGTGAGGGAGTACTAGCCAATCGCACGACCGTCCTCCGTGACGCCTCTGCTCCCTACAACTACTGGGTGTCGAAGCTGGACACGTGGCCTGAACTCGTGCTGTATGCCCTGGAGGTGCTTGCTTGTCCTGCGGCTAGTGTCTTGTCAGAGAGGGTGTTTAGTGCGGCTGGGGGAATCATCACGGATAAGCGTACCCGCCTGTCAACTGACAGTGCCGACAGGCTTGCACTCATAAAGATGAACAAAGCCTGGATTTCCCCAGACTTCTCTTCTCCACCAGCGGACAGCAGAGGTACCTAAACAATACATAGGCTGCACCCGCGGATGGAAGCATCGTTCTCTATCACCATAAAAAAGGGGACCTTTTAGCTTCATCAATCTGTGTATTATATTCATCCTCCTCCTCCTGCTCCTCCTCCTGAAACCTCACGTAATCACGCCGAACGGGCAATTTTTCTTAGGCCCACAAGGCTCATTCATATTACTTTTGTAAACAATGTTTATACGTTTCAATTCTCATTAAAGCGTTGAAACTTGCACCTGAACCAATTTTTATTTTAACTGGGCTGCCTCCAGGCCTAGTTACAAATTAAGCCACATTAACCAAAGCGATTCATGGGTTTCACCTGCCCTCTTGGTTGGGCATGGGCAATTTTTCTGAGGTACATTAGTACTGTTGGTACACCAATTTTTTGGGGCCCTCGCCTACAGTGTAATCCTAGTCATTTTTATGGGTTTCGCCCGCACTCATGCTACAGCAAGGTGTGTGGGGTTGGCTACACATAAATGTAACTGGGGCCTTGTCTATACTGCAACTACTGAAATGTGAAAGAGACTGTTATCTCCCTAAACTGCTGCAACGGGAATGTTACTGTGGCTTGTCTTGACTGCTACTACTACTGAAATGGAACTAATACTGTGCTCCCCCTATACTGCTGCTTCGGAATTGTTATTGGGGCCTGTCTTGACTGCTACTTACTACTACTGAAATGGAACTAATACTGTGCTCCCCCTATACTGCTGCTTCGGAATTGTTACTGGTGCCTGTCTTGACTGCTACTATCACTGAAATGGAACTAAGACTGTGCTCCCCCTATACTGCTGCTTCAGAATTGTTACTGGGGCCTGTCTGGACTGCTACTACTACTGAAATGGAACTAATACTGTGCTCCCCCTATAATGCTGCTAGTGATATGTTACTGGGGCCTGTCCCTAATGCTACCGCTGAATTGTTACTAATTCTGGGCTCTGCCTATACCGCTGCTAATGCTATGTCACTGGGGTGTGGAAACGGAGGCTTCCCAAAGACATGATGGTGGCGAGGCCATTTCCCACCAACGCGGTTACTGTTAAGGTGAATATAACCACGGACACGTGGAGAGAACACGTAATGCCTCAAAAACATCTCCCTCCTCCTCCAACAATGAAAACATTCTTGCCAAATACCTTTGCATTGGTCCGTCTGGTGGCAGTCCAAGAATTTCACCTTTACCGACACAACAAGAGAGCCCCCCCCCCCACCATCCCCCCACCACGGCCCACTTAATCCTGGCCACATTCCGAAAACCAACTAAATAAACCGCGCTACTAGGTCCGCAGTCGCCACCACATTCCCACCAACGTGGTTACTGTTAAGGTACATATTACCACTCTGACTGGGGCATGCACTGTGGGCCGAAGCACACCTGTATTGTATGTGATGTTAGCTCTGCTGAGCAGGGCACTGCAATGGGATACATTTATGTACCGCCAATGGGTTCCAGGGAGCCACCCATGCTGTGGGTCCACAGGGACTTCACATTGGGGATTTGTACCTGCCAGTGTCTATGTATTAAAAACCCCGGTCAGACTGGGACATGCAGTGTGGGCCGAAGACTACCTGCATTTAATCAGACGTTACCTCAGCTGTGCTGGGCAATGCAATGGGATATATTTATGTACCGCCGGTGGCTTCCTGGGACCCACCCATGCTGTCGGTCCACACGGACTTCACAATAGGGAGTTGTACCTGCCTGTGTCTACTTATAAAAAACCCCAGTCTGACTGGGGCATGCAGTGTGGGCCGAAGCCCACCTGCATTTAATCTGACGTTAGCTTTGCTGTCCAGGGCACTGCAACGGGATATATTTATGTACTGCCGGTGGCTTCCTGGGACCCACCTATGCTGTCGGTCCACACGGAGTTGTAACTGCATGTGTCTACTTATAAAGAACCCCAGTCTGACTGGGGCATGCAGTGTGGGCCGAAGCCCACCTGCATTAAACCTGACGTTACCTCAGCTGTGCTGGGCACTGCAATGGGATTTGTTTATGTACCGCCGGTGGGTTCCAGGGAGCCACCCATGCTGTCGGTGCACACGGAATTCCCATTGCGGAGTTGTACCTGCCTGTGACTATTTATAAAAAACCCCGGTCTGACTGGGGCATGCAGTGTGGGCCGAAGCCCACCTGTATTTAATCTGACGTTAGCTCTACTATCCGGGGCACTGCATTGGGACAAACTACAGGAGCAATACAGCGCTCATGAGACGTGCACAGCTACGCTAGCATTGGAGTCCGCTGTAGGCCCGCGATTGCTGAGGGTTTGTGCAGAGGCCTATGTCCTGGGTGCAGTGAAAGTCCGCTTCCTGCCTAGGATTGCTGAAGCTGGGGGCCGAGGCCTATGTCGTGGCCGCGGTGCAAGTCTGCCATGTTTGGCCGGTCAGATCAATTTTTGGTTCATGTCTTGGGTTTCCTAGGACCCACCTATGCTGTTGGTGCAAACTTAGCTCCATCGCGGTGTTTGACTTGTCTGGCACAAAGACACTGACTGACTTGGGTAGGGGGCAGAACGCAGACGGCTTTCCCCGTGCAGTGTGGATTGAACTATGCGACACCTTGACAGAATGAATAGTGTGTGGCACATGGATTCCCCATTGCTATGCCCACGTGTGCAGCTCCAGATGGAGGTGGCACAGGATTGGATTTCTCATTGCTTCTGTACAGCATTGTGGGCTATCGCCCCGCCCCTTTTAAAGAGGGTCGCTGCCTGGCCCTGCCAACCCTCTGCAGTGTGTGCCTGCGGTTCCTCCTCATGGCAGACGCACTTATAAATAGACATGAGGGTGGTGTGGCTATGAGGTCAACGTGTGGCATGAGGGCAGCTGAAGGCTGCGCAGGGACACTTTGGTGTGCGCTGTGGACACTGGGTCGTGCGGGGGGGGGGGGGGGTTGGGCAGCATGTAACCCAGGAGAAGTGGCAGCGGAGTGTCATGCAGGCAGTGATTGTGCTTTGTTGGAGGTAGTGTGGTGCTTAGCTAAGGTATGCCTTGCTAATGAGGGTTTTTCAGAAGTAAAAATTGTTGGGAGGGGGCACTCTTGCCCCTATTGTGGCTGAATAGTGGGACCTGGGAACTTGAGATGCAGCCCAACATGTAGCCCCTCGCCTGCCTATCCGTTTCTGTGTCGTTCCCATCACTTTCTTGAATTTCCCAGATTTTCACAAATGAAAACCTTAGCGAGCATCGGCGATATACAAAAATGCTCGAGTCGCCCATTGACTTCAATGGGGTTCGTTACTTGAAACGAACCCTCGAGCATCGCGAAAAGTTCGACTCGAGTAACGACCACCCGAGCATTTTGGTGCTCGCTCATCTCTAGTAATAATGAGAGAAATTAAACATATCCCTTCCTAACACTAAAGTTAGCCAATTAAAAAAACTTTACTGCTTCTCCTGTGTCCACCACACTATTAAGTACTTAGGAATCTTGCTATCCAACAATCTAAAGGAATTATTTACTTCAAACTATGTTACTCTTTTGACAAAGATCAATGCTTTGCTAGGGACCTATTACAGCCTTCTGATTTCCTGGTTCTGTAGGAAAAATCTCTTACAAACCTATATTATGCTCAATAGAAAATAGCTATTAGCAAACAAAAAACTTTTCTGCGCTCTACGAATTGATCATTCTTACAAGTGGTGATGGTCCAAAAAGTGAACAGGAGTTACACTTACTCAAGAGGAGGGGGGTATGAAGACAAGAAGCCCCCTCCTTGAAGTGATGACTCCTTTCAGTCCAAGCAAACGTCACGTTCCAAGCGTTTGGATAAGATGATGTCACTTTATTCTAATATAGTAAATCAGGCAACGCGTTTCTGTGCTCACTGGCACCTTTCTCACCTTTTCTTGTATATTATGCTCAAGATTTTGTACACCATGAAAATGGTTCCCATATATTTCTCATCCTATTATTTAAAATCACTGTGTTCATTATCTATTCAATTCCTCTGGAAGGGTAAGAAACCATGTTTAACACATAGCCTTCTAATCAAGAAATTGAATGGGTGAATTGGGCTCCCAGATCAACATCTCTACCTTGGTAGGTGGTTGGAACTGGCAGCTGTGTAAGAATAAAAGAATAGTACTTGTGGCATTATGGCAAGACACTCCATAGAACCAGCTTTTTACTAGCTCCTCTGAATGCCAAAATGAACCCGATTCTATGAATCCTGAATCCTATATTGAAGGGTACTTGTGTAGTCTGCAGAATTTCCTGTTCATGGTTCGCACCACAACCTTCTCCTCTTATGCCCATCAGCCTGCTTCCTAAAATACGCCAGCTAAGAGAAAAAAGTCTATAAAAGTCTCTGGCAGGGTCTTAATAAAGTCAGACTCCAGGACAGTTTTAGCACAAGCTTTAAATCAGGCTTTTCGAGTTTTAGGAAATTGCTGACAAAACACAATTACTCCTTTCTTCATTATATACACTTCAAACAAGTACACACAGAGTTCTTCTCTCTTTATCCCCAAATCAACCCCTTATCTGAGTTCGAAACAACTCTGAGCTATCAAAACCCCAGTCTCACAAAAAATATCTAAGAGCCTCGATAAATCTGTGAATTAGGACACTCTAACACGGCTGAGAAAATCGTGTGTTTGATGTACAAATTTCACACAAATATGTACCCCATTCTTTTAAGGAGGGTAATCTACATAAGCGATTTTCTTTTTTCCTGCATTGCATTGAGGTGCTGGAAAAAATTGCAGCATGTCCTATCTTTGGGCGTTCCCCCGGAACGCTTCACCTATTGTTTTCAATGGGGCCAGAAAACCCATTGCTTGGAGTGTGAGGTGCACGCGAGTGCGGTGCAAGGTTTCCCATTGAAAACAATGGGAAACTGTAGCGAACACAACTGTACTGAAGTGATGGGAGGCGCTTTTGACACAAAAATGCCTCGTATTCACGGGGACATCGCAGGTGCACAAGCGAGATATTGGGATGAGTTTCACAGTCCAATTTTGCTCTCGGCCATGTGAAAGTAGCCTAAGCAGTTTTTTTAAAACCTGCACATTTGTAATCATAGGAGAAGGAGCTTGGGATCTCCCTCTCAGATCAAGAGTCCAAGCTGATCCTTAATTCCTCACAAGGGGTTTTCCCCTGTGTGAGATTACAGGAAAACCATGCTAAGCTTTTATCTTGTTGGTATCTTTCCATTCCCCGCAGTACTTGCTCACACATAAGTTGGCCAACTCCAATACATTTTGAAAATACAACTCTTCTTTTGGTATCTCAAATATGGTGGCATTGTCTGGTAATTTGCCCCTTTTGGGTGTGTATTGCCCAAACCTTAAAATCTATTGAGATATAGCACTGGATCAGTATTTTTGACCACATCCTGTTATATTAATGGCCCTTTGTGTTGAGCTGGCAATACAATTTTTCATCTTTGATTAATAAAGTTTAGGTTTTATTTGAAAATCTATATTATAGTCTCATATCATGTTTAGCAGAGTATTAGCTATAACCGTACATGTTATTGCTATGTCTAGCTTTGTTCTTATAAGAGGTATCAAAACTAATACTTTAAACAGATTTGTAAAATCTAGCAAAGAATATACCAGTAGAATGCGTTCATGGCACAGGTTTCTCTTACTAAAAATATTTCTGGAGTGATGTGCAATCTTTTTGGTGAGTAATGGTAACAGGTGAAGAGCCTATGGAGGAAGAAAATGTTCAATCAGTTCTGGTCTGAAAAAGCATACAATAAACATAAATCAGATCGATTTTCCAGGTTTTGGTAAAATAAATCAATAAAGGGTGTTCCATGAATAAAGGAAAATAGCAGGATATTTGGTAAAATTAACAAAAACAATACACTCACTTGTTAAATTCCCCAACAACTTGAGTGTGCTACTCCTGTGGTCCCCAACAAGTTTTTATTTACATGAGTGCAGCAATGATGTAGGCATTGCTGAAAGAATCCTTTGCCATTAAGGAATTCCATTGCCATGAAGGGGTTTCATTCCCCGCTCAGTGTAAATGCATGCGCCAACTGAATGGTGAACAAGAGTTCATTTATGTCTTATCTGTCGTTCAGTTCCTGCATGTATCATTTCACTTATGAATGACTAACTGCTTACTGTGAATAGAGGCATGCCTAAGAATCTCCAGTTTGCTCTGCTTCCATTCGCGATCGATGCTCTTTACTGTGTTAAAGTAAAGGAGCGATTATCGCTAGGATGATCTCTTGGGCACCTGAGTCGGATATGTTGTTTCATGTGAAAGGGCCCAAAGTAGCAATACATGAAAATGTATCCAATACTCCCCAATGATAGTAAAATAAGTGCATGTGGTATTTGTATCTTCAGAGTTTACCCTGAAAAAGGAAAGAAGACTAATCTAGAGCAATTTCTGAACCTCTCAGAAGCAAAGATGCACGTATTGACATTTAATTTTTATTTTTAAATAGTACAATTCTGTCAAAAGTTATTGCTATATTTTTACCCTGTTCTCTGTTTGGTACTCAGTTTGGTAAGTATAATAACAAATTTATTTATATTATTGCTTCCATAGGACCAGGCAATGTAGTTTTATCAATTTTGCCCCTAATCCCCCATAATTCTATGGGTTTTTTTGTATACAAATTTCTATAGTTTTTAAATTACAGAGGAAAACCGTGTAAAAAATGCAATACCAGTATTGTCTTTTTAAGCTTTTTATGTTGTCCATCAAACATCACAATTAGTTGTTCATGTTTTGTGCTTGCTGTTATGTCTAAAACAATGGGAAATACAGATGAAATATGGATGCGATACAGATACATCTGTATTTTAAGTACTCTCCATAAATTTCAGTGATTGTTCTACATAATTAAAATGGATGAAACTAATACATGCTGCATTTAAAAAACAAAAACAGGGTAATAGATTAACATTAGCTCCATATTATGTACATTAAAATATGAATGGGATACTGATAAAACATGCTAATAAGTGAACTTAAAAAATTGTCAGCCCCAATGGGGACAGAACCATTATATCAAGTGATGTAAAGTGCTGTGGAATATGTATGTACTACCGTATTTCTCTGAAAATAAGACACTGTCTAGTATTAAATTTTGCCCCAAAAGAGGCACAGTGTCTTATTTTCAGAGGTGAGGAGGGCAGGGTGTATACTCACCTCGCAGCCGGCATCTGTGTCCCCCACGATGATCTCCCCGCACAAGCAACAGGATGTTGTGTAATCCTACCCACTGTCAGAGGATTCTCTCTCTGGTAAACGTGGCTTTGAATTCCCCCAGCTTCAGCAAATGAGCACTGTTGGCTGTGAATGATCGAGTGCCGGTTCTGATTGGCTGGCACTCGACACAATCGCAGCGCTCACTTGCTGAAGCTGAGGAAATTCAAAGCCCCGTTTACCAGAAAGAGAATCCTCTGACAATGGGGAGGATTAGATAGATGCCAGCTGCGAAGTAAGTATTGCAGGTTTTTTTTCCCACCTAGTGTAGCTAGGACTTCTTTTCGGGGGTGGTCTTACATTTCAAGCCCCCTCTGGAAATCAGGGTAGGGCTTATTATCTGGGGGAGTCTTATTTTCGGGAAAACACGGTATATAAATAAAGGTGATTCTTATTATAAAAATTACACTTGTCTGAAAGTGACCTTTGAATAAGTACAGGCAATATATTGTTGTCATATTCATTCTCCTTTTCTGCAGTGTCTTCAAGTTTAAAAGCTGATCTTGTTTTACCGCCCTTTTATGAAATGTGATTTTTTTTTTTTTTACTTCAATTATGCAGAAATTTTTAGGCTTTCTGATATTTTGGAAGATAATTTTGTTCATTCTGCCTTCACTTCTGTCTTTCAAGTAGACTCTACAAGCTAATACAGTTTTTAAGATAAAAGAGATGCTCAGGTGAAGAAAAACCAAAAAGTAGAGCAAAGGAAAGCTGAAGAAACGTAACATATCTGAGGGACTCTAGATTGTCTGATAAATATTGAATTGAAATATAGATTAACTTTAATATGCTATATTTATATTATTGCATAATCATGTAGATTAATCTAGTTTTTAAATTCTATTTTCCCTGGCAAATACTACCAAAACATAAAATCACCTTATATTGATTAAGTTCTAAAAAGCTTAAGTCAAGTTTACCCCAATTCTTTTATGCATTTAGCAAATAACATAGTAGAATAATTTAACTCAATTTTCTTGAAGCCTTTTTAAAGCTATAAATATTTCAGTAACATATTCCGTTTTGGATTCCCCCAATGCACGCAATTCTTAGATACTGGAGGCAGAAAATGCATTTTTAAATAGTTTGTTATCCATGTTTTAGTCACAAAAGACTGCTCTGACAGTTGACAGTTTTGTAAGCAACTGATGGTATTAAAAAGTAAACACATGGATTCATAACCATACTTTTGAAAAATAGAGCTGCTTTTGCACAAGAATTCTAATTGGAAGACAGCGATGGAATGAAAATTAAAAGATAACTCAAGTTGTCAGTCATCAGGATGTGCTTGAGAAATTTGTATACTGAAGACTGAACCTTATCATGTAAAAATAGAATGTTATTTTCACACTAATTATCTTCGTATTTTCAGTTTTTTCGTCTTTTTTCCCACTGGGCTCTACAATGGAAATGACTGTTTCACACATTGAATCAAATGCAAAGACAGAAGTGTACTCACCCAGAATTAATAAAACTTTGAAATTATTCAGTTAAATGATTTTTAACTTTATTAGATTAAAGGCAACATCTTTTTAATGTGCACAAATGCAAAGCAAAGGTTCTAAATAAAAGCACTGGCAAAACAAGATGCATGAAATTACTTATATAAGAACCAAGAGCAGAAAGAGAAAACCCCATAGGGTATAACATGTTTCAATGCATGCTGACATTTCTTCAGGGGCTGCAAACATTTTTAGATGGTTGAATGGATTAAATCTTATTTAGAAGAATCAATTCTGCTATTCAAATTTACTGGTGTCAAACATTGCATATTTGATTCACTTTTCTCCCCATATAATTAGCAGAAGCTGTTTATTATAAGACAACAAACAGCAACAGTAGAGTAATTACAGGGTGAACAAAGTGAATGGTCACAAAGTGGGAACAAAATCCTGATAAATGCTACATGGTATTGTATAAAAATATAGGTAGGAATGCCATCAAGCCCCCCCCCCCCCCCCCCCCAATCCTGGTATACGAGTATCATATAGTTTCAAGTGCTGTAGGTCATTTCCACTATTTTATTCCGGACAAACAGTTAAAATATAAACAAACATATACAACAGAAATAAAAAACCTGGCAACGCCTTTCAGAGTATGGAAAACTCATTTTTCAAGCCTAGCCTAGTATAGTAGGTGACTTACTTTTATAATGATTTTCCTCTAATGGAGCCAAGCGCTTTATGATGACGTCACGCGGCAAGTCCATACAGCGTCAATCATCACCGGGTCATTGTGTAAGCAGTTTCCTAGCTCAGCAGAATCCCCCAATAGCAGAGCAATTACTTGGTGGAGCGCAGAAACCTCGCTGTGCCCCAAATGCAGTGCAGTAGTCATTCCTGGTGTGTCATAGCCAGGTGTCACATGTATTTCAGCTGGACACACCCCTACCTGATGACACGAATGCCACGTAAAGGTATCGGGTTGTCATGTGGGGCGCAATGAGAACAGTGCATTCCAAATGCGTTCCATATGCATTTTGATAAGAATGAGAAGATTTAATTGTTTAAAATGTCACTTATAGTGGTGGTATTAAAGGAGTTGTCCGCCAGATGAAGTTAATTTTTTTTTTGGAGATACAACCAGCAAATACAAGCGAATAAAATACACACTAAACCCCTATTTAAGTAGCCCTTTCCGCTTACCTGAACTAGCTTTTTATCTTCTTTGTAAAAATTCTCTTCAAAGATGGCGCCGGGGGTCTTCTTCTATGGTGCACCGCGGGACTTCTCCCATGGTGCACCACAGTATATGCTCCAACGTGCGCGCTCCCGATGGTGTGTTCTTGGCTCTTCTTCCAGCAGCAGCGGCAGGCATATTAGCACTTTCTGCTTAGGTTAAGCAGCGCTGCTGATTAGAGCCACCTGATTGGCTCTTCGGCACCACGTGACTACACAGCGTGCACCAATCAGGTGGCTCTAACCAGCAGCGATGCCTAACCTAAGCAGAAAGTGCTAATATGCCAGCGGCAGGCAGACACTCACTCCACTGGTATCTGAAACCAGGAAGTGAGTGTACTGCGCATGCGCCGACCGGCGGCGCGCGTCCCCTGCAATGATTAGGGAAAGAGCGCGGTCAGAAGAGAAGAAGAGAAAAGAAGGATGGGGAGAGAGGAAAGGGGGAAAGAGGGATGGGTGGGGTTGAGGGGGAGACGGAGGGGTTGGGAGGGAAGGTGAAAGAGGAATTATAGTCGGCCACGTTAAGGAATCTATGTAGTAATGGTGACTGGTATATAATTAAATGGAATTAAAAGTCTTAAAGGGATATATACACTTATGAAATTCAACAAAATAAAGACATACTAGGGACATATACATATTGTAGCAGGGCAGTGTCAGACTTTCCTGCAGAGGGTGCTAGATAGGCTGTCTGGTACCTGGATAAAGGAAAAGTAAGGGTTAACACCTGATGAGTGTAGCAGGAAGTGGCTACAACAGAGCCAGTTCCTGACGGAAACAGAGAGGACGCTGACTGAGAGAGCCAGAGAGGCAGTAAAGGAGCTGCATTAGGGACTTGAAGCCTGAGGTCCGGTGAGGACCAGTTGGGTCTGTCATCCTGCCTGACGGAGGAAGATACCCTCCAGATGCCCCAGGCGGGGTTAGTGACAGGACCCTGTGGGTTGTAAACCCTAAAGCTATATGGACTGTTTATGATTTGTGATGTGCTGTGAATAAAGGCTGGCAGGAGCCAGATTTAAAGAAATCTCAGACTGCTGGAGCATATTTTCGTGTGAGGTGCGCCACTTCCTAACCATGTGGACGGTGATCCACAGGCGAGTGAACCCTGACTTGTTACAATAATATATATTATGAACAAATCATTATATCTTTATTTTATTGAATTTAGCGGGATCTGGGAATTGACTTAACAATGATAGGTTGTGTAAAACAATGTTTAAATGTTAGATCAAAATAGGAAGGGAGTATAAAAAACTGTTAGTATAAAATCACTATTGGAAAAACACTTAGCCTGAATTGATATACATGTGATAATAAAAATAAAATAAGTGTGTATCATACAGTAGACCTAATATAATAAAACGGAAGTGAATTACATAGAAAAAGGAAAGTGTATCCTAAAGGAAAGAACTTTAAAGGATGGATGTCAGCTGTGAAAGACAATGAGTACCCACCAGAGGCGTAACTTGAAGCTCCCCCATTGCAAAACCTGTAACAGGGCCCCCAACTATAATGCTTTATTCATACTACTAGGCTTTCTATATGGAGAAGATATGCCTAAGGCTCTTGGGCCCGAGTGCAACCACATCCCCTGCATCCCCTATAGTTATGCCAGTGTTCTCTATAGGGTAAAAACCTTCAGAAAAACACATTAACCCTTTCATGCACCAGAGCATACAGTTATGGCCTGGGTACATGGGATCAAAAGCCAATCCATCTCCATACACGGGTATGGAGATGGATTGGCTTTTGATCCCATGTACCCAGGCCATAACTGTATGCTCTGGTGCATGAAAGGGTTAATGTGTTTTTCTGAAGTTTTTTACCCTATAGAGAACCCTTTACAATACCTCCAGAAAAAAATACTAGACCTACAACCTCCTACAATTTTCACTGAACTGAAAAAAGACAAATAGGAGAAAAAACTGTTCTACAGTTTCATATTTCCTTAAGTATAATGACCTACAATTAATATCTGACTGCAGCATTTGTTGCTGCAAAAATAGGTGACATAAAGTGTCCAGAACTGAATGTAGGGTGCATAGATCAGTTTAATAGATGTCCCTATACCCTCCAGAATGCTTGGACGTTAGGGCAGGACCAAAAATTATGGGATAAGAAAGCAGACAATAAAGGTAAATTGGCAATGCACCCCCTTGTCCTCTTTTTTTTTTATTCTTCATTTACTGTTATTTCTCTAACAGTTCGATGGCCTATGATTGGCCGCAGACAACACCTGACTTTTGCCGGGCCATCAACCCAGAAGTTGACGCCAATATGGGCGGCGGGTCTCAGCTGCCTTCCGGGGCTCTGAGACGGGCAAGTATGCCCTCTTTTTTTTACTTTAGGCTGGACTGAGCAGGTGTGCGGGGTTTTGTTGTAATGAGAAAACCCCTTTAAAGTCATTTTATGCCACTATAGGGTGAAGAAGATATTAAATTATTTTTATCTATTCATTCTGCAAAATACTTGAAATGCATTATTCTTAAGTGTGTCTGAAGTTCTTTTCATTATACTGTTGCTCAGTATCAAAAGAAGCTTTCCTTTTGTTTTAGACAGCTGTATAATTTACACTGCTCTGTGGAGCTACAATTACATTTACCACTTAGGAGAAATAATGAAAGCTAATTATAATTCAACACATCACCACTTTGAACACGTCACACCATAAAAATGCCCTTTTAAAAATAGGTTCATCAAGCTAAAACTGCAGTACATGATAAATAAATATGAACACATGCAATGTTATAAATGTGCTGCAAACATCTATAATTTAGCAATTACCAGGGCAGAAGTGCTTGACCTCTGAACAAATGAGTCAGTGAGAATTGTAAAAAATCATTTTAGTTAGGATTCTTGCACATGGATGGATTTTCTGTCCAATTTTCAGGCTGAAAAGTTGGTCCAAAAATCAGACAGAAATAGGACTTGTTCATTTGAATGGGTTTGTGCTCACAATTTTCAGATGAGAACATGCTATGTTCAGCGCATCGGACAGCACACAGATGGGATGTCCGAATGCTGTCCAATGCGAGTTGTGCCTGAGAATCTCCAGTGCAACTTTTAAAATGCCTGCATGTAGGTAGCTTGATTCAAGAAAACTAAAAAACTAAATTTGGAAATAATTCTGTTTTAAATGTATATATTAATGCATCTAAAAATAAATGAATCATAGAATATGTTCAGATATACATTAATCATTAGTGTGCTGTCAGTCATGTGACGGATGAAACAACCATCTGGGTCAATTGTCCCATTTCTCAGGTTTATGTGGAAAATGAGCCATTATTACTGTGGATGCTCAATTCAAGCTGTCGTGAAAATTTTTGCATGGGTCAATTTGTCGCACCTTTCAGTCTGTTACCACGGAAATTACTTACCCCCCTTTAAGCAGCTGCTTATAGCTGCTCTTCCTCCTGTTTCCTTTCTGTGCACCCACAAACCAGCTGTTCACTGCCTCTACTGGACTACTGAATGTGCATATGATAATGCGGACTAAATCTCTTATGCTTCAGCATGCAGTGAATGTCCAGTTTGCAGGTGCACACTGGGGAAACGAGAGGGAGTTAACAATACAAATTATACATTTAAACTCACGGGTCAACTCATTACTTTAGGCCATGGAGGTTGATGAATATTATCATGGACTATTATATTACACTGAACAATAAAATATTCTGCTGTTTGTATAAAAGCTGCTAAGTAAGATTACAGTGAATTCATGTTATGAGTCTGCTGTAGTCATGAGCCTAGCACAACCCTGCGCTTCTTCCTACCTGCTCACTATGATTTATGGCAGAATACAGAAGTAATGGAGTAACAAATGGTACAGGGTGGCCCAAAAGTGTGGAGACGGTGGTTGAGAACACCATCCTGTGTGTGGCATGTTGCTAAAGAGAAGGGAGCAAATCTGTGAGGGGCAGTGTCCAACATGGTTGTCATTTTGAAAGCTGTCATATTGGAACTAAGTCGATATTTTCAAATAGAAAGGGGTGCATGTGATATTTCTATCTGATAGACAATTTGATGAGGAACCGAAATTTGTGATATACCTTTATTCCTGAAAAGTTATTATCAATTTTTTTCTTTGTTTCAGACACAGATATGGCTGCAAGATTAACATGCAAGGAGAGGACAGAAATTGTGATGATCTCTGGGGAGCATAGTACTCGAGTCATTGCAGTGGATTTCAATGGTCAGCAGCCTAACAGACTACCTCTCTGCCATGGCATAGTTTGTAAATTAATTGCCAAATTTCACCAAAGAGATTCTGTGTTGGACCTGCCAAAAAGTGGACATAACAAAACTACCACAGACGAAGCAACAACAATGGCTGTCATAGTATCTTTCTGCAAGAGCCCACACTGTAGCACCAGGCATCTGTCATAGGAGAGCAGGGTGAGTTGAACAACCATTGGACAGATACTGCCTACACGCAAATTGCACTCATACAAGATCCAGTTTCTTTATCATGTTAATGAGGACAATCACGGTCGCATGTTAAATTTGCAAAATGGGTGTCACAGTACACGTGATGTCCACAAGTTTTTGGATTAACAATTTCTGGGAAAGTGGTTTGGGGGTCATGGGCCATGGGAAGGCAAAGCAGTACTGCAGGGCATTGGCTTCTACCACTCAATCAGTTGTTGCTTTCTCACATTATAGGAACTTGCACTGCTATCATATTTTTCTATATCTCTCTGGGGTGATTTAGTGAATCCTGCACTGAGCAGAGGGTTGGACCCGATGACCCTGGAGGTCCCTTCCAACTCTACCTTTCTATGATTTTATGCTTTCAGCAGTAGGGATCTCAGCTCCTCTGAACTGATGCAGGCTGCCACCTGAATGAAGATGCTCAGCTCGCTTCTTGGCTTTCCTGGTTCTGCATAAAAGACAGAAACCAAGATAGAATCAGTGCTGGACTTAAAAAGAGCTTAACAGTGTTTGTGTTGAACAGTACTGGTGGCACTATAACTCTAAGGTACAATATTGGCCGCATGTAGAGAGTTGGCAGTAGCGTCAAAAGATTGTATTGGACAGTGGACAGTGAGGATATTCTAAGTTTTGTCCTGCACAGTGACCATCCCAGAAACCCGTCCGTGCAGGCAACCAGGTAGACCCTGTAGAGGAAAATTATTGAAGGAAATGCATTACTAAATTAGCATAGTGATAAGTGGGAGGTCTCAGAAGTAAGATCCCCACTCATCATAAAGTTATGGCATATCTGAGCAATAAGTCATCGATTTATAAAACGGGAATCCCCCTATAACTATCCAAATAATACTGGCAATGGTAAGAACTCCAAGCCCCACTCAGATAGTTCTCTCTGCTTTCTGTCCAAACGCAGGGGGAAGCAACTGAAACTTTCATAGTCATCAAATGTACATTTTAGGTAAGTCTGGCACAGCAAAACAATGAAGGAGCCTTCACATGAGGTGTAAATGCTGAAAATTAGCAGTATTTATAATATAAACTATCTGGATGAGATTTACAACTTTACATTTCGTCCACAAGGAATTGAAAATTTCTGCACAGAATCCACATTGTATTTGAAATATGCTGTTAATTCTAAATTCACAGCATATCAAATCATGCTTTGGGTTTGATAGTAGACTTCAACTTTATTGTTCAATTATTTTTATTGAGTTTGTTTGCATTAACATCATAGAGTAATAACAATGCATGCCTTGAATGTCCAATTAGATTTGACATTAGATATATTTTTTCATATTATGGTGTTATCGATATACGGACATTCATACATTTGTGAACATTTTTATTTTTTTTCCTCAGAAATTTTTAAAATCAAATACTTGTAACAAATAGTTTGACAAATAATAAGGGAGGGGGGAGAATTAGGAAAGGGGTGGAAAAGAGAGGGAAAGGGGAGGGAGCTTAGAGAAAAAAAAACAAAAAGTATAAATTATAAACTATAAGGATCCTATCCATGTTTGCGCACCAAATGACTAAATATCCTGTAAGGGGAGATGGTCACCAGAGACGTCAGGAGAGATCCAACCGGAAGTGCGTCTGCCATGGTTCCCAAGTTTCCATGAATTGTTTGACTTTGTCATTTCTATATGCAAATATTTTTTCATACACACAGTGGTCTGAGAGCGTCTGCGTTATATCTGTTAGTGAGGGGACAACATTTGATTTCCAATTCCTTGTTATAAGAAGTTTAATAGTTAGAAGGCCATGTGTAACCAATTTCCTAAACTTAGGGGGAATTCCATCAATTCCGATAAGAAAAATTGCCAATTCAGGTAAGAAGGGAATCCCTATTTCGATAATTCTCTTGAGTAGAGAAAAAAACTCCCGCCAAACCTTTTGAATCAGTGGGCAAGCCCAAAAGATATGGAGCAATGAGCCCCGTCCCCCGCAACCTCTCCAGCATCTATCAGTCTGTAGAAAACAAGAAAAAGATTCCCCTGCGCTCTTTTTTCAGGGCTTTTTGCAATCCAAGTGAGGAACTTCCAGGTCACCGTGATATACAATTAAGTATATTTTTATTCATACAACATGTATATATCAATCTTGCAACGCGTTTCGGCGCTATTGGGAGCGCCTTTTTCAAGCATAACATAACACAATACTAGTCTCTTTATATAGAGTCACTTACATTTCCTCCATGTGCGGAGTCCGGGGCTCGCGGCATGGGACGCGGGTTCTTTTGTTCACACGAGGAATCCCGCTTTGCACCAGGTGAGTAAAAATCCCCTTCAGTTCGGTTTTCTGTGTGGTGGCGCGGATCTATATTTGTGGTCAGCATCTATCAGAGGAATCTGGAAAGAAGTCTGATAGTCTCACCGGGGATCTATACCATCTGGTGATGACTTTGCTATGGACTTCCATTAGGGTAGCACAGGAAGAGGCTTTACTGGCCCATGAATGTGCAATCTTCCATTGAGCAGGTGTGAAAGATTGGTCCAAATCTTTTTCCCAGTTCAGTAAGTGGGCTTTTTTATAGATATTTTGATTGTAATCTCCCGTTCCACAAAATATTTCATACAGGTTTTTGAGTTTCGGGTTGTAAGACGGGGGGTCGTATAAATATCTATACATGCATAGGGGTAAAGAAATCTTTAGGCTGGATACCCTGGCCCATAAACTATTGATTTGAGAGTATAAGAAAAACTCTCCATCCGGGAGGCTAAATTCTTTCTGCAAGGAGCCGAAGGGTTTCATTTTTGCACCTTCAGCCAAATCTGAGATTAGGTTGATCCCTCGTCTTTTCCAGTTTTGCATTGTTAAGTTGTCTGACCAAAATTCTAGTATATCTACTGGGAGGGAGATATTTCTTCTAGGGGAATGATCTATGGACACTTGGAATAGTTGTTGCCAGGGTTTAATTGCTGTTTTAATCGTAGGAGATTTTGGTGTAGCTATATTGGGGTCCAAAATAGAAATGAGTAGAAGATTGCGGAGAGTCTTTTTTTCCCAAGACACTCTGTTCTATGTTGGGCCAACTAATCCCCTGATGTGGCACGCACCAAGCTCTAAGTTGTTTTATTATAATTGCCTTAAAATATGCTTCTAAGTTGGGAACTCCCATTCCCCCCTGTCCTCTAGGACTAAACAAAATAGACGCGGCTACTCTGGGTCTTTTATTACCCCATATAAAAGACATTAATTGTTTCTGAAGACCTTGGATTAATTTTTGGGGGCATTTAATTGCAAGTGTTCGAAATCTATATAAGATTTTTGGGAGTATCATCATTTTATATACAACAATTTTTCCCAACCAAGAGAGTTCCGTTTTGTTGAAATTGTTTAGGTTTACTTGTATTTCGTCTGTTAGGGAGTTCAAGTTCATTTGCATTGTGTTTTTTAAGGGGGAGGTGATAGTTATACCCAAATATTTAGTACCAAGTAAGTCCCATCCATATGGGAACTCCTTTTTAATCTGAGCTTGGAGTTTACTAGGAATATTTAAAGGTAAAATTTTTGACTTTGTTGGGTTAATCTTATAATAAGAGATTTTGCCGAAATTGTTCAAGAGAGATGTTGCCCTTCTGAGGGAATTTAGTGGAGAGGTTAACATAAGAATTATGTCATCTGCAAAGAGACTGATCTTATGTTGTCTAGATGGCAGTGGAACTCCTCTAATATCACTTTCCATGCGGATTGCCTCTGCCAGGGGTTCTATTGTTAGTACAAACAGGGTGGGGGATAGAGGGCACCCCTGTCTGGTCCCATTTGTTATCTCAAATGAATCAGAGATTACTCCATTAATCAGGACTCTGGCAGAGGGGACTCCATACAATGATCGAATTGCTCCCAGAATCGGTCCTTCAAAACCCAGCTTCTTCAGTACTGAGAAGGCATAGCCCCAGTGGATCCTGTCGAATGCCTTCTCCGCATCCAAAGTGAGGAGCAGACAAGGCGTTCGTGAGGCCTCCACCTCCCCCATCACATTCAACAACCTCCTGGTGGCGTCCGATGTTTGTCTCCATTTGACAAAGCCTGTCTGGTCACTATGGATAAGGTCCGGAGTGATTTCTAGAAGACGCAATGCCAGGATTTTTGCATAAAATTTAGTGTCACTATTTAATAGGGAGATCGGTCTAAAGTTGCCCGGGGAAGAGGAGTCCTTAGCAGGCTTGGGTATTGTGACTATATTAGCTTGGAGCATTTCCAGGGGTAGGTGTCCCTTTGCCATTGCCTCATTAAAAAGCTCTCTCATGTGAGTTGCTAGTTGAGACTTATAGATTTTGAAATATTCATTGGAGAAGCCATCTGGGCCAGGGGCCTTATCTTTCTTGGAAGTGTTGATAACCTGTAAAATCTCCTGAAGTGAAATAGGGCTATTTAATGTATCTAATTGATATGGTTTTAACTTTGGTAGTTGAATTGTTGATAGAAATTGATTCACCTCACTCTTAGTGGGCTGTATGAGGGAGGGGTCCCTTTTTAAGTTGTATAGGGAGTCATAGAATTTTCTAAAAATGTCAGCTATTTCTATTGGGTTAGAGGTCTTGCAACCTGAGCTTGGGTCTATTACATAGGGAATTTTTCCTTTAATTCTCTTTTGCTTGACTCTATTTGCCATCAAGCGGGTAAATTTATTGTTGCTAGTATAATATGTGGATTTAGGTTTTTCAGGTTCTTTTCATGTTCGGTTATAAGAATGTCCCGAACTTTAAGTCTTGTTTCTAAGAGGGCATTGTGTATGAGAGTAGATGGTGAAGTAGCAAGATCCTTTTCTAATTCTTTAAGTTTGCCTAGAGTGTTTTTGAGTAATTTGTCTCTTTCCCTTTTGTGAATATGACCTTGCTGTATCATCACCCCTCTAATCACCGGTTTGTGTGCATTCCATAAAGTAGATCGACACATTTCTGGGGAATCGTTAAGATGGAAATACTCCTCCAATGTTTCTCTTATTTTCTTTTGGTATCTGGGTACTTTCAATAGGAAAGTGTTATTTCTCCAGCTCCCATATGCTGGGGCCTGGGGACCCACTTTTAGTTTGAGTATTATCGGAGCATGGTCAGACCATGATGTTATGCCTATTGTTGCTTCAAGAGCTCTCTTAAGAATTGGGAGATCTCCCAGGAACATGTCGATCCTAGAAAACGACCTGTAACGGGGCGAATAGAATGTATATTCTCTAGAGTTAACATTCAAACATCTAAATGTGTCAAACAGCTCTGCTTGGTGGGTCCAGTTGGAAAGGGTCGGGCCTCTCCCCCTACCTAAGGAGCTGGTGTCCATGTCTCCGTCCATTATTATGTTAAAGTCCCCGCACAAAATTAGATTACCTTGCTGTACCTTCTTTATTTTTCTCATGACTCTGTTCATAAACCTAAGTTGCCCTTGGTTAGGCGCATAGATATTGGCTAGGGTCACGAGAAAATTTTCAATTTTACAAGTCAAAATTAAATATCTACCCCCTTCATCCACTATCTGCTCCAGAAGCTGAAAATTTACAGAGTCTCTTATAGCAATTGATACACCTGCTTTTTTCTTAACAGCAGTAGCTGAGAATATTGTAGAGAACCTGGGGTGGGGAAAAGTGGGAGTTTTTTCTCTGGCAAAATGAGTTTCCTGTATGCATAGTATGTCCGCTTTGGAGGAGAGAGCCTCCCTCCACAGTGACGATCTTTTGAATGGGGAATTAAGCCCTCTCACATTTAAAGACAACAGTCTTAGCTCCATTTAAAGTGTCTGGGAAATGCTTGTAAGACCAGTGAGTTGCTCTCGACTGCCGCCCTGCCGGCCACCAGGTTAATCTGGTACCAAGTCATGGTGCTGTTAGACAAAATCAAGAGGAGGATCATGGTTTGAAAAAATAAAAATGAGATAGGATTGCTTGTGGGAAGAAAAAACTGGTGAGTCTCACATAACGCAGGAGAGACTCGGGTAAACATGGTAGAGTGAGACCTTTTCAGAGTATGGGGCCGGTGAAAGCCCATTAAAAGGTCTTGGTCGGGGGTAAACACAGTTCAGCCATCTAACGGATGGTATCTAATAAGCTGATCCGAGGACCGCGTGTGGAAGTGGAGGTTTCTCTGCATAAACCATCAACAGAGAGTAGGAGGTTTCTTATTTGCTTTGGAAGCCTGTTTGTAGGACCAATCTTTGGCGACTTGAAGGGGGCCTCCCTCCTTTGGAATGGGGAGGTTCCATTTTTTCAGCAACCCTATACCCTCTTCCGGTGAGTTAATGACATTGAAAGTTCCCTCTTTGTTGATAAGGAGCTTAGTTGGGAATCCCCATCTGTAAAGGATTTTGTGCTCTCTCAGAGTTGTCGTTACTGGGAGAAACTTCTTGCGAGCTAGCATTGTGATTTGTGAGAAGTCGGAAAAAAGTTTGATATCTTCAAATGGGTGGGGTAATTCCTTGAGGTTTCTAGAGATTTTCATGAGCTTGTCCTTAATATGGAAGAAATGCACTCTAGCTATCACATCCCTGGGAGCTCTTTCAGGGATATTCCTAGGTTTAGGGAGCCTATGAATTCTGTCCAGAATATGCTCCTCTGGTTTGGAATCAGGCAGGAGGGTTTTGATGAGATCTCTAACATATTTGTTTAAATCTTCTGGTTTAACTGATTCTGAGATTCCTCTAAACTTGACGTTATTACGCCTATTGCGGTCCTCCATGTCCTCCATTTTGTGTTTTAGATATTCAAAATCCTCTTCCAGTTTATAATGAGCGTCTATAAGCTCATTATGTGAGCTAGTAATTTCACTTGTTTTGTTCTCCAAATGGTCCACTCTGTCTCCTAGGTCTGATATAGCAGAGCCGACTCTGTTGTTGAGCTCAGATAGGTTATTTTTAAGGGAGTCTCTTAATGCTAGCACTATGTTCCTTATGAAGAATTCGGATGCCGCCTGGCTGGAACATTCTATATTCAGAATAGGGTCTACAATCTCCCCATCATCTAGATTGTAATGCAATGAAGTATACTGCAGGGGTTCCTCTCTTCTGGGTTTTCTTTTTTCAGGGCTCACTCTGGGGGAGACTGTATTCCTACTCTCTGCACTTGCTTGTGACTGTGTGGGAGAAGATGGTGACAGGCTGCCCGAGCCCCCCCCCTCCCTTCTTTGCACTGGGCTGGGATGCCTTCCCCCCTCTCTGTTCCTGTTGCTCCGTGTGAGACATATCCTGTGCTGTAATCTGAGAGGATTTTATCTGCAGGGCTTGCCGAGGAGGCGAGGGCCTAGGGGAAGCTCTCTTTTCACTGCTCTTAAGTGCTGGGTCCCCCCCTCCCACTGCCTCCGACTGCTAACCATGCTCTGCTTTGTCGGCCATGTCCTCCTCTGTTGGATCTCCTGCAGTGCTGCGCACTGGGAAGAAGTATGTTAAGCGCTTGGGACCTGTTTTGACTGTCTCCTCCTTGTCAACATTCAGTGCAGGACACCTTCAGACACCTCCAGGGTAAGTTTTGCGATCCTCTGGCGTTGCTGTGGGTTGCTTTTGGTGTGTTAGACAGCAGAGCTAACTAGCAGACATCTGCCATTAGAGCCATCCAGGCCATGCCCCCATAGTAGACTTCAACTTTGATAGTTGATTTCAACTTTTGAAATGCAAAGGTCGAAACCAGCACCATAATTTGTGGCAAAATACGCACCATTTAGGTGTAGATTTAGCCACTACAGATGTTGCTGTGGACATTTGGCAAATACACCTTGTTTGAAGGCAATCACCAAAGGTTCTAAGATATTAGAAAAGCTAAATTTTGGCTCCATGTAAAATACATTAAAAAGAACCAGCTATGCCAAGTGGATGCTCTTAACTTCTTTGTCTGTTGGATGGATACAAAAGATACCAACTACCTTCTGTAGTTCTGGTATTATATCTATTCTTAACTGAGTTTTGTAAAGTGTTGCTTCGTTAGTTCTTTAATTGATGGATAAAGGGGGCAATGAAATTTCTAACACTAGTTACCACAGCAGGAAAAGGTGTTTTTGACTTGCTAACAGAAACTATGGATATTGCAGTGTAGCCAGAATACTGTATCTGAATGGGGTTGTTACATGAGGCTCTCCCTCTTATGTATATATGTTGTGGTTGTGGTTAGCTGTTTACTTGTTCACGACCCTCGGTGACCCTAAAGGTGAGCTCCCTCCATGTTTTTCGGTTTTACATTGCTTCTTTCAGTTGTCTGAAATCCATGCCAGTATCAGCATTGATAGTATCAAGCCATCGTGTTCTTTGGTGGCCCGATCTTCTTTTGCCACTGATCTTTTGCAAGCATTATACATTTTTCTAGTGACTCTGCTCTCATAACATAGCCAAAACACATGAGCCTGAGACCGGTCATCTTGTCCTCTGTGAGCCTGAGCCTGGTCATCTTGTCCTCTGTGAGCCTGAGCCTGGTCATCTTTTCCTCTTTGAGCCTGAGCTCGGTTATTTTGTCCTCCAGTGATATATTGGGTCTTATACGATTCAAGACTACTGTTTGTTACTCTTGCTATCCGGGGTATTAGCAGCAACTTTCGGCAGCACCACAGCTCAAACGCACCAATGCTCCTTCTATTAGCTTTTTCCGCAGTCCAGCTTTCACATCCATACACAGCTACCGGAAAAACAATGGTTTGCACTACCCAGCGTTTAGTTGCTATGCCAATATCCCTACTTTTTATCCAAAATGTGGCCATGTTTAGCATTGCACTTCGCTCCAATGCTATCCTATGCTTTACCTTTGGCATAGATTCTCCATCCTGGTCCATTTTTGGACCAAGGAAGATGAAGTCTCGCACACATTCTATAGCCTCATTGTCGGTTCTGAATTGAATTTGGCCATTTCTTGCAGTTGTCATAATTTTTGTCTTCTTTAAATTTGGGTAGAGGCCCATTTTTCACTTTCAGTTTTATTCTTACATATCAGCGGTTTCAGATCGGCTTCAGTTTCTGCAGAGTTGGGGTCATCTGCATAACGGAGATTGTTGATGTTTCTGCCACCTATTCTCACCCTGGTATGCAATTCGTCTAGGTCCATTTTTGGCATGATCACTTCCGTATATAGGTTAAACAAGAAGGAAGAGTGAGAGGGTGCAGCCCTGTCAAACACCTTTGCTGATCCCAAACCAATCTGTGTCCCCATACTGTGTTCTCACAGTGTCAAACACCTTTGCTGATCCCAAACCAATCTGTGTCCCCATACTGAGTTCTCACAGTAGCTTCTTGATTGGTATTGACTTGACTAGATGTGCCGATATGCCCTGCTCTTGTAGGGTGTGCCATAGCTTGTCATGGTCGATGCAATCAAAGGCCTTGATGTAGTCGATGAAGCACATAGATATTCAAGCTTCAAGCTTGTTCCAAGTTCCTTCCCATTTTTCCCTTTAATTGCGCCGTTGCATGCCATGAATGGTTTTTGGGCCATCTTTACTTGTAAGAATAGGCCTTGGATATGTCCTTTCATGGCTTCTGCTTCGAGTATTTCCTCGCCGCTCACTGAAAATTGGCATTTCTGAGGATTTGCTTGGACAAGCAATAGTGGCTGTTTCCATAACTGTGGACTATATATCATTCCATAGTTCCTTTGGATGCTTTCTGATGTGTCAAGTAATTCAAATCTGTTTGCTACCTTAATAGTATATGATTGGGGGATTTTGGAGGTATCAAATTTTCTCAATGAAGCACCTTTCTGGGGGGCGGAGCCTGACTGGGAAGCAAAATGGCCGCTTAGGACCGGAGCTCCCACAGAACGGCACCTTCAGGGATCCCTCAGACGCAACCACAGCGGCAAAATGCCTAAACAAATGAAGGAAAAAGGAGGGGAACTCACCAGCACGCCGAGGACAGCAAAAAGCCAGACAGGGATGCAGCGCTTCCTCAAAGAACGGAGCTCCCGCTCTCCGCACCCCCCCAGCAAGATGGCACCGGCTCCGGAGGCTACTGCTGCACACATTAAGGAGGGGGAGGGTGACTCATCCTCTGATGAAGAGGACTCTGCAGCTGTGTCTCGGGGGTTTATGAAGGAGCTCCTGTCCACTGCCCTGCGCCCTCTGATAAGTGAACTGTCTGAAATAAAAGAGGATATAAGACAGATGGGCGGCAGGGTAGAGGAGCTGGAAGCTGCATCTACCTCAATCACATCCCATGCTCTGGCTATGGCTGCCGTTTTAAAGGAACAGCACGCTAATTTAAACAAAGCCCTCATTCTCCAGGAAGACCTGGAGAATAGAAATCGGAGATGTAATGTCCGCTTTAAAGGACTGTCAGAATCCTGGGCGGCAGAAGTTCTGAGTTGCCGCGGAAATATTCGCTCAATTACTCAGTCATGATAGAGCAGCGACGATTTCTGTGGAGCGCATCCACCGGGCTCTTAGACCCCTTCCCCCCCCCCCCACAGAGCCCCCCAGGGACGTCATCTGCAGACTCCTTACCTTTCAGGATACGTCCGCTGTCCTTAAAGCTGCCAGACAACATAAAGACCTCTCTTATGGTGACTCTCTGGTACAGATCTTTCAAGATCTTTCACCCGCAACCCTTGCAAAAAGGCGAGCCATGCGCCCGTTGTTGGAAGTCCTCAGAGCAAGGGACATCCGCTACGCGTGGCTCTTTCCCTTTGGTATTAATATCTTCTACAAGGGCCGCAGATTACTGATCCGTACCCCTGCCGACCTTAGTGACTCCTGGGAACACCTCAAGATGGACCCGATAGATTTACCAAGCTGGATGCCCTTACCGGAGTTTCCTAAGCTCCCTAAATTAGCCCCGCCAGAGGTTTGGCAGCCAGTGGGCAGTTCCAAATCACCCAGAGGCAAAAAAAAGAAAACAAAGGACTCTCCTGCTGATCCTGACGGTTGAGAAGGAGAGAGACACTCTATTTTCTATTCCGTCCATCAACGGACGCTCTTCACGTTTTGTTACGTCCTGAAGTACCGTTTATTAATGCTTTCATACGCTCCGACTAGAGTGCTAGATTATGTTATTCCTGTTATCTGTGCTCTACTCAAGTTACTGCATTGTTGAGTTCTTTTCTCCCCACAGCGCACAAATGCCCTCGGCATTTGCCACTAGTACTGGATTCCTGGGGGTGCCTACCTGATCAAGCTGTTATTTGTGTAGTTGGTGATCCTTCTGGTAAGGTACACCCAACTCGCCCCCAATCCCCTCCCTTAGCGGGGTCTACAATACTGGGACCCGCTGACTCAATTTTCAATTTCTGTGTCGTAGTTTGCGACATATCTGTTAGTATTTGTTCTTCCCTTTTGTGTTTACCCGGTGTTTTTTCCTTTGTCTCTCTGCACTCCCCCTCCGTCCCCCCTCGCTCACAAGCCCCTCCAGGAGCCAGAGGCATAGGCTTGAATCACTAAGATCTTACTCACACAAACTTGTCTCCCTTTTCTACTATTCCTCTAGGATACCACTGACCGCTCCTACGGGCCCGTGATGACAAAACCTCTACTATTTACTACCTTCAACACCAATGGACTGAACTCTCCCAACAAAAGGCACCATGTGGCTCTTCTGCTAAAAAGGTATGGTTCGGGGGTGGTGTTTTTACAGGAGACCCACTTTAAAGGGGACAGATGCCTAGCTCTACCGGGGGGTCAGTTCCCGATGGCGTTCCATAGCTCCCACCCCTCCTCCGCCTCAAAAGGAGTGTCCACTCTGATCCACAGGTCTCTGAAGTTTACTCGTGAGGCCCGCTACGCAGATGAGGAGGGCAGAGTTCTATTTTTGAGAGGATACCTAAACGAAACTAAAGTAACCCTTGCCAATCTCTATGCCCCTAACAAGGACCAAATAGAATGGCTCATAAAACAACTGGAAACACTTAAAATCTTTGCATCGGGCCAAGTCATTTTAGGAGGGGACTTAAATCTCACCATCTCCCCCCCTGTAGACTCATCATCAGGAAAGTCCCAGATATCACAAAAAAAATTAAGCAAACTGTGTAGGTACTTTGCGCAACTTGAGATCATTGACGCATGGAGGTATTCTAACCCGTCCTCCAAGGACTATACCTTTTTTTCGCAGGTCCACTCCTCCTTCCAGCGCTTGGACTATATTTTTATATCCTCCTCCCTCCTACAACACACAAAAAAAGTTTCGATAGATGCCATTGCCCTGTCGGATCATGCCCCAGTTCACCTGTCACTCAATCTCCCAGGGTCCCTTCCCCGTGAATGGAGGTGGAAACTTAATCCCACCCTCCTCGACTCAGCGGAGGATAGGTCCCAGCTTAACAAAGCATTGGAGGAATACTTCCATCTCAACTCCTCAGCAGATATCTCAGTCCCGATGGTGTAGGAGGCCCACAAGGCCTACATGAGGGGGCTTTTGATCTCTGCAGGCTCGAAAGCAAAAAAAAAACAACAGAAAGATATTGACGAGAAACTTGCTCAAATTGCAAAATTAGAGCGCTTGACCAAGCTCTCACAGAGTGTAGCAGCCGCAGAAAAACTCACTTCCCTCCGGTCCGATCTCAAACTTCTGCTAGAGGTTAGGTACAACAAAAAACATCTCTACCTTAGACACATCTCGTATGCCCAGGGCAACAAGGGTAGCAAATTCACGTCATCCCTGATTAAAAAAGCCCAAACAAGGAACCTCATAAAAGCAATTAAACCCCCTATAGGCCCAAGAGTCACATCCACCCCTGATATTGCTAAAGAATTTCAGTCCTTCTACCACCGCCTATACAATCTCAAAGATTCGCCTACTTCTGCTGAGAGATCGGCCTTAAAAAATCAAATTAACCTCTTCCTTGAAGAGCTAAACCTCCCTAAAATCCCTGATGAGGCGACCACTTCCCTCCTATCTCCAATTACCCCGCAAGAGATACAGGACCTCATAAACTCATCTCCCCCGGGCAAAAGCCCGGGACCAGATGGCTTCCCCCTTATTTACTATAAGGCCCTGGGTACCTCCCTCATTCCCAGACTAGTCGAGCTATACAATGCTCTCCTGAGCGGGACCCCCCTGCCTAGACAAGCGCAAGAAGCGCATATTACCCTTGTGCATAAGGTAAATAAAGACCCCGAAGCTTGCGGAAGCTACCGCCCCATCTCCCTGATCAACTTCGACATGAAGCTGTGGGCCAAAATTTTGACAAAACGTTTAGAAAAATTTACCAGCACCTTGATTAATCCGGAGCAGACGGGCTTTGTACAGGGGAGGGAGGGGAGAGACAGCTGTCTTAGACTCTTGCACGCAGCCAGATTTGCCCAAAAGCAAAACATATCACTCGCCTTAGTAGGCACTGACGCCGAAAAGGCGTTTGATCGAGTTAATTGGTTATACATGAAGCAAGTCCTGCTGCATTTTAACATTCCCCCCAATTTTGTGGAAGCGATCTTCTCGCTCTATGCTACACCCCATGCGAGACTTAAGATCAACGGCTCACTCTCCCCTCCCTTTGAAATAGGAAATGGCACTAGGCAGAGGTGTCCCCTCTCTCCCACACTCTTTATACTGGCCCTGGAGCCCTTTCTCCAAAAAGTTAGATTAGACCCTGGCATACAGGGACTTAAAATTGAGAGCGCTACGCTCTCAACGACGGCTTACGCCGATGATATTATTTTTTTCATCACTAACCCGGAGGAGGGGCTCCCCCGCCTCGTATCGATGCTGGAGAAATTTGGAGACCTATCCAACTTTAAAATTAATCTTACCAAATCTGTAGCCTTAAACGTCTCTATCACCCCCAAAAGATTTAATGAGATTAAAAAAGTATCCCCCTTTGCGTGGTCCGACACGGCAATTGATTTCTTGGGTATAAAGCTCTCCAAGAAAGCAGAAGATCTCTACGCGACAAACTTCCTTCCCATCATACCCAGAATTAAGAAACTACTACGCTCATATGACCTCCCTTTTATCTCATGGCTGGGACGCAAGAATATATTAAAGTCCTATGTTATCCCCATAATCCTTTACAAAATGAGACTTCTTCCTATCTCCCTCCCTTCCAGCTTTTTTAAAGCACTTCGCACATTGTTCTCTAGATACCTATGGAGAGGAAGAAGGCCCAGACTGGCATATTGCCTGTTGACCAAAAGACGCACGGAAGGAGGGGTGGACCTCCCCTGCCCAAGAGAGTTTTACCTTGCTAACCTCCTAAATCATTGGATGGAGCTTACACAACCCATAAGAGACCCACTCTTACAACGCCTCGCAAAAGGCTCCTACGGCCCTACCCTGATAGAAGACCTATGGTTTCCTGAAAAGATGAGCGGTAGAGACCGAAAGAAAAATCCCCTCCTGGAGGGAGCAATGGGTTCCTGGGCCACTCTAGGAGAAACCTTGGCTCCTCCTCCCTCTCCGTGTACGCCCCTTTCAGCTTTATATAAATTCATGGGCCTCTCTCTTGACCCTTGCTCAACACGGATGTGGAGGATGCTCTCCAACAAGCGTTTCCGAGATGTCCCTGCTCTTAATCAGGAGGCCCACCTCACACAAGTAGAAGATCTCCTGCCTGATCGCCCCCTCCCCTTCCTAGTAACGACCCACGTAAAGAGGGTCTTAAGCGACTATCGGAAAACTCATGGTCCCCCCAGGCCACTCACCCCCTTTGAAACAGCAATTAGTTCCCCACTTAACCCCTCCCTGAGAAGAATATCTCTCCTACGCAAAAAGTTTGTATCCCGCCCCTCATATACAAAACCTGCCTTCCTCATCTCCTGGGAAATGGATCTTCACATCACCCTTTCAGAAAGCGAGACCAGGTCGATCTTGAGGACAGCATTTGGACTTTCACCCTGCGTCACCGCCCAGGAGTCACACTACAAACTCCTGGCGCGGTGGTACAGAACACCGCAGTGGTTATTTGATCATAGATTGATGGCGGAGGACGTGTGTTGGAGATGTGAGGAAGCCGCGGGCTCTTACCTCCATATTTCGTGGGAATGCCCGATCATAATCCCTTTCTGGAGAGATCTGGCTGTCGTGCTAAAAAAATTCCTACCTGACTTGGTGCTCTCCCCTGATGTGGTGTTCCTGTGGAGACCTACCCCTGATTTCCACCCATGCAAACACAAATTGGTCGCTATGCTGATCGATTCTGCAAAATCTCTTATTCCACTGCTGTGGAAACAGAAAGAGCCTCCCACGGCGGCCTTATGGAAGTCCAAAGTTGAAATGCTAGCAAATTTAGAGGAGCTATCCAGCTGGTCAAACGGAACACATGACAGATTCCTTGAGATTTGGGAACCCTGGCATGCGTACAGGAAAGCTGACCCAGATCATCTGCACTAAGACACGGGTGCACGCTCCAGCCTTCTGTAAGCGATTGCCCCCCCAGATCTCCGTGACAGTAGACTGCCTTAGATTGCCCTCAGATGCTCAAAGTCTTACGTGATAAGATAAATGGTATTCTTCTGAGTGAATCTACGACGACATGACTCTTTAGAGTGAGGTTGGTCTGAAGAAGTGCAGAGTGTCCCCCTCCCCATCTCCCCTACCACACTCCCCTTCCTCCCCCCTGTTCATCCCCGTCTCATGTACCCACTTAACTGTTCCCCCCCATATTGTCTGTCATGCCCTGTACGAAAATTAAGAGGTGGCTAAGTGGAAACATTGACACCCCATCCTAACCAGAGCCTCCTAATTAGAAGAGATACATTTAATTCCTAACTACTTGAGGAAGCCCTCACCCTCCTGGACTGCGCATTAAGATATATGTGGTATTTTGGCTCTAACCGTTATTGGAGAGGCGACGTAGGTCCCTCACAGTTGATACCTGTATTTCTCACCATGATTTGTACTGGCACGTATTTCTATGTGTATTCCTACAAAACTAATAAAATTTGATTTATAAAAAAAATGAAGCACCTTTCTTAATGCTACAAAATTTAATCTTGATCTTAGCTGCAAGGAGTTCATGATCAGAGCCGCAGTCAGTGCCAGGAAAGGTTTTTATTGCAACGACTGAACTTCGGCAACCATGATTACACAGGATGTAATCAATCTGATTTCGATGGAGGCCATTGGGAGATGTCCACGTATACAGATAGCTTTGGGTTGCATAAACCATGGGTTTTGGGTTGCATAAACCATGTGTATGTATAACTATGTACCAATATGTATAAAAATATACAATGTAAATACCATGAAATAACGTTATAAACATCACAATGACTTTTGCTGATTCCCCATCACTATGTAAGCTGTGCAGCTAAAAAGACAAAACACCACTATATATATAAGTAACAGAAGGATTACAGTGACACTTGCTGTAACCTTTCTCTCCAGGCCAAAAGTCTTCTGAGACAACTCCAGGAAGCCTAGATCCACAGGAAGGGCGAAGAAACCCCCTGGAGAGTTCTAGCTCAGTGGGGGAAAATACTCCTTCCAGACCCCTATTAGCCTGTGTAAACAGGCAGTCATTCATCTACTACATGAATAACTACTGAATGGAGGCAGGTGGCTGGAAGAGATCTCCGGTGTGCTTCGCCACCATTCTCTGAACAACTATCGCTCCAATGTGAAAGCACGGGAGCGATATTCTGTGGGACAATCATCCCATTTAAAGGTATCTTAGGCTGCCCATTTACCTTACTGTGTTTGTTCAATAGTTATTCCTGCAGATTTCTCCATCTCCCATCTACCTTATACAGCTGGGTGTGCATGTGCTTTCAATGGAGAGTAGAATCAACAGCTGGCAGGGAATTATCGCTAAATGATTGGATATGTTTTATGCCAACTTTAGAACTCTGCATATTTGCACGAATTCAGAGATGTACTATTGAGTATCGTTTTTTCTCTTTTGTTTTATCTCATTTTTTTGCCTAACACATAAATATGCAGCATATTTCTGAAAATAGGTTCAACAGAGTTATAAGTTCAACTGTGTATTTCTTTAGACTCATGTTCAATATAAGGCGACTATGTCCCTAAAGATTGATTTGATGTTAAAAAACACCTAAATGCTACCTAAGACCCAATGCCCATGGACGGATTATCGCTGCTGAATTAGTGGTAAGACACCTGCTGTGAATTCCACTGCAATGTCTGTCCATAGACATGTTGTGGTAAATAATTCTGCTATGCCCATGAGCGGAAAAGCAACTAGGATTTTCTGTTTGCAGGGGAGAATTGCGACATGTTCTATTCTGTGCGAAAAATCAAGCGGACAGCTTCCATTGCAGTCAATGGAAGCCGTCCATCCCGCAATACTTCCGCAGTGAGCACTGTGGAAGTACCGCGAGAATCTGCGTCACAGCCTAGCACCAGCGCATCATGCGCTGCACTGCACAAGCACGCCGGCTCACCGGGCAAGACACTCGCAGCAGCTCCGGAGAGGTGAGTATAGGCTCTCTGCGCCGAGTCTGATTCCGCTGCAATATTTTGCAGGCAGAATCTGACCCAGCCGTGGGCACGAGGCCCAAAACTTTGCATGCAATGTCCTACAAATAACACATATAAATTAACTTTACATTAATTGTTGAATAACTTAGTTTTTTTTTGTAAATGGGGTCAATTTTGGGCGGTTCTGAGCATCTGTAAACATTGCTAGTTATGTGAAAATACTCAAAATTTCTTTCAAAAATGTAATCTTTGCAATGCAGTTAAAAATGTTACATGTATTAAATTAAGTAGTATGAAGCATATATTTCATACCCCATTAGTGAAGCATGTACATAAATATACAAGATATTACAGTTAAATAGGGAAGGTTTTTTCAACGGTTTTCTTTATTTTTTGTATTTTTAATATGAAAATGGCCTACTTTTACCACAAAAAAATCAGTATAGTAAAATATGTCACAAAAAAGTCATATCACTTTTAAGAGTGACGGCTGCTACCTCCTCTGACTGGATGGGAAATATTTTCTCTGTGTCTATGCATTAGAAGGTGAAGATTTGAGGGGGGGGAGGGGGGGTTGACACAGGACAGGTAGATGGATCCCAAGATGAGCAATTTAATTTCAAAAGACTTTATTATGAAGGGCAATGTGTTTTGGTTCCGCAATAGCAACTTTCCAGCACTCTAACGTGTTTCCCTTCTCAATAAGGTCTTTTGAACGTTACCTGCTCACCTTGGGATCCATCTGTCTGCCCTGTGTTAGTGCGCCTTGACCCTCCACTCTTCTTTTTTTTAGGCAAACAATTATGGTAGACCATGGGACCTTCAAATGTCCCCAGGCTGCCATGACACCTGTATAACATCCCACTAATATTATTATTATGTGGAGGATGCTGTTTGGAACATTTAGATACAGATCTTAGAATGGACAGCAGGATTTAAAAGGTTAACAGCTGATCTGAGTTATTTCTAATTGCAGGTGTTGGCTGTCAAACACAGCTGATACCTGCCGTGTATGGCGAAGGTTCAGCTCCTGAGCCCGCTCCATACGTAGCTTAGTCTGTGGATGACTATATATATGTTAACTGCATGGGGTATGTGCAGTTAGGATGTATATAGTTGTACGTGTTACACAAAGGGGTTAAAGGAGTTGTCCCATTACTCCTGTGCATATGCCCTAGTAAGACATGAACGTTATTGAATGGAGTCCATTTAGGGCTTCCCTCTATGACCAGTATTAAAGCGTTCTAGCAGTCATTGAGTCATGTTTGTATTACATGATTATCATGCATCTGAATGGCCATCAAGTAATACTACATTTCTCCTCCAACAGTAGCCGCAGGAAAACTATCTGTCTGGCCGCAGGTTTCCCCAGGCGGGGCATTCTGAAAGGTCTCTAATGGCACTACCCCATAAAAGATAAAAAGAGCTCAGTCCTTAAGGGGTTAAAGGTGTTAACTTTTAACCAGACAAGGATACAATAAGTATTTTTTTGAGATATTACGAAATCTAGCAAACACAGAAAAATGGAAAAGAAAAGTATTGCAATTTGAATTAGGCAAATACAAACTTTTAATCTTAATCCAAGATAAAATGTGTAAAATCTCTTACTTGGTAAACTGTCTTCTGACACAGAACTAAAATTGCAGTTCAGCAAATATGCTTTTCATCAGCTCTCATAGATCTCAACTTAAATCAATTATCTTTTTATAGCAACATATAACTTTCTAAAATGCTGTAAACATCATTCACTGGGGATGAATGACAGCACTCGACAAATGTAAAAACTGTGATTAAAATCAAGCACTCTTTTAAGGTACTTAAGGCCTATATTGTAAAATACCAACAGTTGTCAGTGATTTGTGAAGTGATTAGAGCTTTGTGCAATTTAAAATTCACCAATTTTTTACAGCTCAGTGAGTTCTGAATTAGAATTTTATCCAAGCTCTCATGTGCATGGTTGTTATATTATGAGGATAAATGATGTGATCTTCACAAAGTACTGCTTATTCAACACCAATTCCAGATGATGATGAATGTACTACATAGTACTCTCTTTTAAAACAGTGGTTATAATGCAAGCAGTTAGTGCATCCTATAATCTATAATCATTCAACTTCTGTTTATATATTTTACACAAAACATGGAGTTTAACGTTTAGATTAAATAATATTGTTATAGAGCTTCAAAACATATTTAGCCTAAAATTTTGTAAAAAGATCCCAATTTGATGCTTTGTACCATGCAGTTATATATTTAATATTTCACTTAAAGGGGTTTTCTAGGGAAGTACTATTGACGACTAGAGATGAGCGAGCACCAAAATGCTCGGGTGCTCGTTGCTCGAGTCAAACTTTTCATAATGCTTGAGAGCTCCTTTTAAGTAACTGAATCCTGAATCCTGCTCCATCGCCACTAGAGATGAGCGAGCACCAAAATGCTCGGGTGCTCGTTGCTCAAGTCAAACTTTTCATAATGCTTGAGAGCTCCTTTTGAGTAACTGAATCCTGAATCCTGCTCCATCGCCACTAGAGATGAGCGAGCACCAAAATGCTCGGATGCTCGTTACTCGAGACGAACCTTTCGCGATGCTCGAGGGTTCGTTTCGAGTAACGAACCCCATTGAAGTCAATGGGCGACTCGAGCATTTTTGTATATCGCCGATGCTCGCTAAGGTTTTCATTTGTGAAAATCTGGGCAATTCAAGAAAGTAATAGGAACGACACAGCAACGGACAGGGCAGGTGGGGGGCTACATGTTGGGCTGCATCTCATGTTCCCAGGTCCCACTATTAAGCCACAATAGCAGCAAGAGTGCCCCCCCCTCCCAACAATTTTTACTTCTGAAAAACCCTCATTAGCAAGGCATACCTTAGCTAAGCACCACACTACCTCCAACAAAGCACAATCACTGCCTGCATGACACTCCACTGCCACTTCTCCTGGGTTACATGCTGCCCAACCCCGCACGACCCAGTGTCCACAGCGCACACCAAAGTGTCCCTGAGAAGCCTTCAGCTGCCCTCATGCCACACGCTGGCCTCATAGCCACACCACCCTCATGTCTATTTAAAAGTGCGTCTGCCATGAGGAGGAACCGCAGGCACACACTGCAGAGGGTTGGCACGGCCAGGCAGCGACCCTCTTAAAAAGGGGCGGGGTGATAGCCCATAATGCTGTACAGAAGCAATGAGAAATCCAATCCTGTGCCACCTCCATCTGGAGCTGCACACGTGGGCATAGCAATGGGGAACCTTTGTGCCACACACTATTCATTCTGTCAAGGTGTCTGCATGCCCCAGTCAGACCGCGGTTTTTTATAAATAGTCACAGGCAGGTACAACTCCGCAATGGGAATTCCGTGTGCACCCACAGCCTGGGTGGCTCCCTGGAACCCACCAGCTGTACATAAATGTATCCCATTGCAGTGCCCTGGACAGCAGAGCTAACGTCAGATTAAATGCAGGTGGGCTTCAGCCCACACTGCATGCCCCAACCGGAGCAGAGTTTTTAATGCATAGACACAGGCAGGTACAACTCCCTATTGTGAAGTCCCTGTGGACCGACAGCATGGGTGGGGGCCAGGAAGCCACCGGCGGTACATAAATATATCCCATTGCATTGCCCATCACAGCTGAGGTAATAAATTCATGTTTAATGCAGGTGGGCTTCGGCCCACACTGCATGCCGCAGTCAGACTGGGGTTCTTTAGAAGTGGACACATGTAGTTACAACTCCCTGTGGACCCACAGCATGGGTGGCTCCCTGGAACCCACCGGCGGTACATAAATATATCCCATTGCATTGCCCATCACAGCTGAGGTAATAAATTCATGTTTAATGCACGTGGGCTTCGGCCCACACTGCATGCCGCAGTCAGACTGGGGTTCTTTAGAAGTGGACACATGTAGTTACAACTCCCTGTGGACCCACAGCATGGGTGGCTCCCTGGAACCCACCGGTGGTACATAAATATATCCCATTGCAGTGCCCAACACAGCTGATGTAACGTCAGCTGTAATGCAGGTGGGCTAAAAATTAATTTGATTACACTGTAGGCGACGGCCCCCAAAAATTGGTGTACCAACAGTAGTAATGTACCTCAGAAAAATTGACCATGCCCAACCAAGAGGGCAGGTGAAACCCATTAATCGCTTTGGTTAATGTGGCTTAATTGGTAACTAGGCCAGGAGGCAGCCCAGTTAAAATAAAAATTGGTTGAGGTGAAAGTTTCAACGCTTTAATGAGCATTGAAACGTATAAAAATTGTTTGGAAAAATTATATGACTGAGCCTTGTGGGCCTAAGAAAAATTGCCCGTTCGGCGTGATTATGTGAGGTTTCAGGAGGAGTAGCAGGAAGAGGAGGAGGAATATTATACACAGATTGATGAAGCAAAAAGGTCCCCGTTTTTGATGGGGATAGAGAACGATGCTTCCATCCGCGGGTGCAGCCTACGTATTGCTTAGGTATCGCTGCTGTCCGCTGGTGGAGAAGAGAAGTCTGGGGAAATCCAGGCTTTGTTCATCTTGATGAGTGTTAGCCTGTCGGCACTGTCGGTTGACAGGCGGGTACGCTTATCTGTGATGATTCCCCCAGCCGCACTAAACACCCTCTCTGACAAGACGCTAGCCGCAGGACAAGCAAGCACCTCCAGGGCATACAGCGCGAGTTCAGGCCACGTGTCCAGCTTTGACACCCAGTAGTTGTAGGGGGCAGAGGCGTCACGGAGGACGGTCGTGCGATCGGCTACGTACTCCCTCACCATCCTTTTACAGTGCTCCCGCCGACTCAGCCGTGACTGGGGAGCGGTGACACAGTCTTGCTGGGGAGCCATAAAGCTGTCAAGGGCCTTAGAGAGTGTTGCCCTGCCTGTGCTGTACATGCTGCCTGATCTCCGCGCCTCCCCTGCTACCTGGTCCTCGGAACTGCGCCTTCGGCCACTAGCGCTGTCGGATGGGAATTTTACCATCAGTTTGTCCGCCAGGGTCCTGTGGTATAGCAACACTCTTGAACCCCTTTCCTCTTCGGGTATGAGAGTGGAAAGGTTCTCCTTATACCGTGGGTCAAGCAGTGTGTACACCCAGTAATCCGTAGTGGCCAGAATGCGTGTAACGCGAGGGTCATGAGAAAGGCATCCTAACATGAAGTCAGCCATGTGTGCCAGGGTACCTGTACGCAACACATGGCTGTCCTCACTAGGAAGATCACTTTCAGGATCCTCCTCCTCCTCCTCAGGCCATACACGCTGAAAGGATGACAGGCAAGCAGCATGTGTACCCTCACCAGTGGGCCAAGCTGTCTCTTCCCCCTCCTCCTCATCTTCCTCCTCCTTCTCACCGCGCTGAGATATAGACAGGAGGGTGCTCTGACTATCCAGCGACATACTGTCTTCCCCCGGCTCCGTTTCCGAGCGCAAAGCGTCTGCCTTTATGCTTAGCAGGGAACTTCTCAAGAGGCATAGCAGAGGAATGGTGACGCTAATGATTGCAGCATCACCGCTCACCACCTGGGTAGACTCCTCAAACTTTCCAAGGACCTGGCAGATGTCTGCCAACCAGGCCCACTCTTCTGAAAAGAATTAAGGAGGCTGACTCCCACTGCGCCGCCCATGTTGGAGTTGGTATTCCACTATAGCTCTACGCTACTCATAGAGCCTGGCCAACATGTGGATCGTAGAGTTCCACCGTGTGGGCACTTCGCACAGCAGTCGGTGCACTGGCAGATTAAACCGATGTTGCAGGATGCGCAGGGTGGCAGTGTCCGTGTGGGACTTGTGGAAATGTGCGCAGAGCCGGCGCACCTTTCCGAGCAGGTCTGACAAGCGTGGGTAGCTTTTCAGAAAGCGCTGAACCACCAAATTAAAGACGTGGGCCAGGCATGGCACGTGCGTGAGGCTGCCAAGCTGCAGAGCCGCCACCAGGTTACGGCCGTTGTCACACACGACCATGCCCGGTTGGAGGCTCAGTGGCGCAAGCCAGCGGTCGGTCTGCTCTGTCAGACCCTGCAGCAGTTCGTGGGCCGTGTGCCTCTAAGCTGAGTAGTTTCAGCACGGCCTGCTGCCGCTTGCCCACCGCTGTGCTGCCACGCCGCGCGACACCGACTACTGGCGACGTGCTGCTGCTGACACATCTTGATTGCGAGACAGAGGTTGCGTTGGAGGAGGAGGAGGAGGGTGCTTTAGTGGAGGAAGCATACACCGCCGCAGATACCACCACCGAGCTGGGGCCCGCAATTCTGGGGGTGGGTAGGACGTGAGCGGTCCCAGGCTCTGACTCTGTCCCAGCCTCCACTAAATTCACCCAATGTGCCGTCAGGGAGATATAGTGGCCCTGCCCGCCTGTGCTTGTCCACGTGTCCATTGTTAAGTGGACCTTGGCAGTAACCGCGTTGGTGAGGGCGCGTACAATGTTGCGGGAGATGTGGTCGTGCAGGGCTGGGACGGCACATCGGGAAAAGTAGTGGCGACTGGGAACTGAGTAGCGCGGGGCCGCCGCCGCCATCATGCTTTTGAAGGACTCCGTTTCCACAACCCTATACGGCAGCATCTCCAGGCTGATAAATTTGGCTACGTGCACGTTTAACGCTTGAGCGTGCGGGTGCGTGGCGGCGTACTTGCGCTTGCGCTCAAACACTTGCGCTAGCGACGGCTGGACGCTGCGCTGACAGACATTGCTGGATGGGGCCGAGGACAGCGGAGGTGAGGGTGTGGGTGCAGGCCAGGAGACGGTAGTGCCTGTGTCCTCAGAGCGGGGTTGGATCTCAGTGGCAGGTTGGGGCACAGGGGGAGAGGCAGCGGTGCAAACCGGAGGCGGTGAACGGCCTTCGTCCCACCTTGTGGGGTGCTTGGCCATCATATGTCTGCACATGCTGGTGGTGGTGAGGCTGGTGGTGGTGGCTCCCCGGCTGATCTTGGCGCGACAAAGGTTGCACACCACTGTTCGTCGGTCGTCTGCACTCTCAGTGAAAAACTGCCAGACCTTTGAGCACCTCGGCCTCTGCAGGGTGGCATGGCGCGAGGGGGCGCTTTGGGAAACAGTTGGTGGATTATTCGGTCTGGCCCTGCCTCTACCCCTGGATACCGCACTGCCTCTTGCAACCTGCCCTGCTGCTGCCCTTGCCTCCCCCTCTGAAGACCTGTCCTCAGTAGGCGTAGCAAACCAGGTGGGGTCAGTCACCTCATTGTCCTGCTGCTCTTCCTCTGAATCCTCTGTGCGCTCCTCCCTCAGACTTACTGCCCTTACTACTACCTCACTGATAGACAACTGTGTCTCATCGTCATCGGCCTCCTCGCCCACTGAAAGGTCTTGAGACAGTTGCCGGAAGTCCCCAGCCTCATCCTCCGGACCCCGGGAACTTTCCAATGGTTGGGCATCAGTCACGATAAACTCCTCTGGTGGGAGAGGAACCACTGCTGCCCAATCTGAGCAGGGGCCCGAGAACAGTTCCTGGGAGTCTGCCCGCTCCTCAGAATGTGTCATTTTCATGGAGTGAGGAGGCTGGGAGGAAGGAGGAGCAGCAGCCAGAGGATTCTGAGTTGCAGCAGTGGACGGCGCAGAACTCTGGGTGGACGATAGATTGCTGGAAGCACTTTCTGCCATCCACGACAGGACCTGCTCACACTGCTCTTTTTCTAATAAAGGTCTACCGCGTGGATTCATTAAATGTGCGATGAATGTGGGGACGCCAGAAACGTGCCTCTCTCCTAATCCCGCAGCAGTCGGCTGCGATACACCTGGATCAGGAGCTCGGCCTGTGCCCACACCCGGACTAGGGCCTCCGCGTCCTCGGCCGCGCCCACGTCCTCTAGGCCTACCCCTACCCCTCAGCATGCTGTATTACCAGTAATGCAGAAACAGAACGCTGTAATTAAATGTGCCGCTTATTGGCCTGTGGTTTGAGGCTGACTTCGCTTACGGAACGCCAGGAAATAATTTTGCGCAAGCCTGCTGTAACACTTAGCTGGCTGCGTATGATTTTGTAGAACTACTACACCCAGCACACACAGACCCAGAACACTGAGCACAGTGACAGGCAGGCCAAATAGATTTTTTGCCCAAATTTTTTTAGCAAAGGCCCACTGCCTATATTCAATCAATATGTCTTCTGTCCCTGCCTCCACACGTCTATCCCTGGAGTATGTCACAGAACTGCAGAGTGTTGCACTGTCAACTGCAACACAGCGGTGATTTCAGAGCCCAGACAGAGCCAGGAAATAATTTTGCGCAAGCCTGCTGTAACACTTAGCTGGCTGCGTATGATTTTGTAGAACTACTACACCCAGCACACACAGACCCAGAACACTGAGCACAGTGACAGGCAGGCCAAATATATTTTTTGCCCAAATTTTTTTAGCAAAGGCCCACTGCCTATATTCAATGAATATGTCTTCTGTCTCTGCCTCCACACTTCTGTCCCTGGAGTATGTCACAGAACTGCAGAGTGTTGCACTGTCAACTGCAACACAGCAGTGATTTCAGAGCCCAGACAGAGCCAGGAAATAATTTGGCGCAAGCCTGCTGTAACACTTAGCTGGCTGCGTATGATTTTGTAGAACTACTACACCCAGCACACACAGACCCAGAACACTGAGCACAGTGACAGGCAGGGCAAATAGATTTTTTGCCCAAATTTTTTTAGCAAAGGGCCACTGCCTATATTCAATGAATATGTCTTCTGTCCCTGCCTCCACACTTCTGTCCCTGGAGTATGTCACAGAACTGCAGAGTGTTGCACTGTCAACTGCAACACAGCAGTGATTTCAGAGCCCAGACAGAGCCAGGAAATAATTTGGCGCAAGCCTGCTGTAACACTTAGCTGGCTGCGTATGATTTTGTAGAACTACTACACCCAGCACACACAGACCCAGAACACTGAGCACAGTGACAGGCAGGCCAAATAGATTTTTTGCCCAAATTTTTTTAGCAAAGGCCCACTGCCTATATTCAATGAATATGTCTTCTGTCCCTGCCTCCACACTTCTGTCCCTGGAGTATTACTGCAGGGCGCAATGCTCTGCACGGCCGATATACCAAAAAAAAAAAGTGCAACACTACAAAAAGCAGCCTCCACAGTACTGCACACGGTTAGATGTGGCCCTAAGAAGGACCGTTGGGGTTCTTGAAGCCTACAATAACTCCTAACACTCTCCCTATAGCAGCTCCAACACGATAGCACTTTCCCTCAGCTGTGTCACAACGCATCTGTGGCGAGCCGCGGGAGGAGCCGATTTTTATACTCGGGTGACACCTGATCTCGCCAGCCACTCACTGCAGGGGGGTGGTATAGGGCTTGAACGTCGCAGGGGGAAGTTGTAATGCCTTCCCTGTCTTTCAATTGGCCAGAAAAGCACGCTAACATCTCAGAGATGAAAGTGAAAGTAACCCGAACATCGCGTGGTACTCGTTACAAGTATGGAGCATCTCGAACACGCTAATACTCGAACGAGTATCAAGCTCGGACGAGTACGTTCGCTCATCTCTAGTAATAATCCTATTCATTAGACAAATTAACGAGTAATGGGAATATCCGTTCCCTAACATTGCAACTGACTATATAAATGTCAATGTTGCCCCAGTCTGGGGTAGTAGAACCACATGGGTGGGTGTGGAACTAGGTGTGAGAGTTTAAAGGGGGAAAAAAAGGGGGGGGGTAGTAGATGGGGAGAGTGGGGAAAGCAGAAGGAAAGAAAAACAAAAGAAAAAAAGAAAATATAAGGGCGAAAAGGAGATAGAGAGAAAAAAGGAAAAAGAATAAGAATTGTGCCTCCTGCCCGCGCCGCCCGGCCGACCCGCCCCGGTTAGGTAACGTCAGGTTTAATGCAGGTGGGCTTCGGCCCACACTGCATGCCCCAGTCTGACCGGGGTTTTTAATACATAGACACTGGCAGGTACAAATCCCTAATGTGAAGTCCCTGTGGACCCACAGCATGGGTGGCTCCCTGGAACCCACCGGCGGTACATAAATATATCCCATTGCAGTGCCCATCACAGCTGAGGTAACGTCAGGTTTAATGCAGGTGGGCTTCGGCCCACACTGCATGCCCCAGTCAGACTGGGGTTCTTTAGAAGTGGACACATGGAGTTACAACTCCGTGTGGACCGACAGCATGGGTGGGTCCCAGGAAGCCACCGGTGGTACATAAATATATCCCATTGCATTGCCCATCACAGCTGAGGTAACGTCAGGTTTAATGCAGGTGGGCTTCGGCCCACACTGCATGCCCCAGTCTGACCGGGGTTTTTAATACATAGACACTGGCAGGTACAAATCCCTAATGTGAAGTCCCTGTGGACCCACAGCATGGGTGGCTCCCTGGAACCCACTGGCGGTACATAAATATATCCCATTGCAGTGCCCAGCACAGCTGAGGTAGCGTCAGCTTTAATGCAGGTGGGCTAAAAATTACTAGGATTACGCTGTAGGCGAGGGCCCAAAAAATTGGTGTACCAACAGTACTAATGTACCTCAGAAAAATTGCCCATGCCCAACCAAGAGGGCAGGTGAATCCCATTAATCGCTTTGGTTAATGTGGCTTAATTTGTAACTAGGCCTGTAGGCAGCCCAGTTAAAATAAAAATTGGTTCAGGTGCAAGTTTCAACGCTTTATTGAATTGAGAATTGAAATGTATAAACATTGTTTACAAAAATTATATGACTGAGCCTTGTGGGCCTAAGAAAAATTGCCCGTTCGGCGTGATTACGCGAGGTTTCAGGAGGAGGAGCAGGAGGAGGAGGATGAATATAATACACAGATTGATGAAGCCCAGTTAAAATACAAAATTGGTTCAGGTGCAAGTTTCAACGCTTTATTGAATTGAGAATTGAAACGTATAAACATTGTTTACAAAAGTTATATGACTGAGCCTTGTGGGCCTAAGAAAAACTGCCCGTTCGGCGTGATTACTTGAGGTTTCAGGAGGAGGAGCAGGAGGAGGAGGATGAATATAATACACAGATTGATGAAGCTAAAAGGTCCCCGTTTTTGATGGTGATAGAGAATGATGTTTCCATCCGCGGGTGCAGCCTATGTATTGTTTAGGTATCGCTGCTGTCCGCTGGTGGAGAAGAGAACTCTGGGGAAATCCAGGCTTTGTTCATCTTTATGATTGTAAGCCTGTCGGCACTGTCGGTTGACAGGCGGGTATGCTTATCAGTGATGATTCCCCCAGCCGCACTAAACACCCTCTCTGACAAGACGCTAGCCGCAGGACAAGCAAGCACCTCCAGGGCATACAGCGTGAGTTCAGGCCACGTGTTCAGCTTCGACACCCAGTAGTTGTAGGGGGCAGAGGCGTCACGGAGGACGGTCGTGCGATCGGCTGCGTACACCCTCACCATCCTTTTTCAGTGCTCCTGCCGACTCAGCCTTGACTGGGGAGCGGTGACACAGTCTTGCTGGGGAGCCAGAAAGCTGTCAAAGGCCTTAGAGAGTGTTCCCCTGCCTGTGCTGTACATGCTGCCTGATCTCCGCGCCTCCCCTGCTACCTGGCCTTCGGAACTGTGCCTTCTGCCACTAGCGCTGTCGGATGGGAATTTTACCATCAGCTTGTCCACCAGGGTCCTGTGGTATAGCATCACTCTCGAACCCCTTTCCTCTTCGGGTATGAGAGTGGAAAGGTTCTCCTTATACCGTGGGTCGAGCATCCTAACATGAAGTCAGCCATGTGTGCCAGGGTACCTGTACGCAACAAATGGCTCTCCTCACTAGAAAGATCACTTTCAGGATCCTCCTCCTCCTCCTCCTCCTCCTCCTTCTCAGGCCATACACGCTGAAAGGATGACAGGCAAGCAGCATGGGTACCCTCAGCAGTGGGTCAAGCTGTCTCTTCCCCCTCCTCCTCATCCTCCTCATGCTCCTCCTCCTCCTCCTCAACGCGCTGAGATATAGACATGAGGGTGCTCTGACTATCCAGCGACATACTGTCCCCCGCCTCTGTTTCCGAGCGCAAAGCGTCTGCCTTTATGCTTTGCAGGGAACTTCTCAAGAGGCATAGCAGAGGAATGGTGACGCTAATGATTGCAGCATCGCCGCTCACCATCTGGGTAGACTCCTCAAAGTTTCCAAGGACCTGGCAGATGTCTGCCAACCAGGCCCACTCTTCTGTAAAGAATTGAGGAGGCTGACTCCCACTGCGCCGCCCATGTTGGAGTTGGTATTCCACTATAGCTCTACGCTGCTCATAGAGCCTGGCCAACATGTGGAGCGTAGAGTTCCACTGTGTGGGCATGTCGCACAGCAGTCAGTGCACTGGCAGATGAAACCAATGTTGCAGGGTGCGCAGGGTGGCAGCGTCCGTGTGGGACTTGCGGAAATGTGCGCAGAGCCGGCGCACCTTTCCGAGCAGGTCTGACAAGCGTGGGTAGCTTTTCAGAAAGCGCTGAACCACCAAATTAAAGACGTGGGCCAGGCATGGCACGTGCGTGAGGCTGCCGAGCTGCAGAGCCGCCACCAGGTTATGGCCGTTGTCACACACGACCATGCCGGTTGGAGGCTCAGCGGCGCAAGCCAGCGGTCGGTCTGCTCTGTCAGACCCTGCAGCAGTTCGTGGGCTATGTGCCTCTTCTCTCCTAAGCTGAGTAGTTTCAGCACGGCCTGCTGACGCTTGCCCACCGCTGTGCTGCCACGACGTGCGACACCGACTGCTGGCGACGTGCTGCTGCTGACACATCTTGATTGCGAGATAGAGGTTGCGTAGGAGGAGGAGGAGGAGGGTGGTTGAGTTGAGGAAGGATACACCGCCGCAGATACCACCACCGAGCTGGGGCCCGCAATTCTGGGGGAGGGTAGGACGTGAGCGGTCCCAGGCTCTGACTCTGTCCCAGCCTCCACTAAATTCACCCAATGTGCCATCAGGGAGATATAGTGCCCCTGCCCGCCTGTGCTTGTCCACGTGTCCGTTGTTAAGTGGACCTTGGCAGTAACCGCGTTGGTGAGGGCGCGTACAATGTTGCGGGAGACGTGGTCGTGCAGGGCTGGGACGGCACATCGGGAAAAGTAGTGGCGACTGGGAACTGAGTAGCGCGGGGCCGCCGCCGCCATCATACCTTTGAAAGCCTCCGTTTCCACAAGCCTATACGGCAGCATCTCCAGGCTGATCAATTTGGCAATGTGCACGTTTAACGCTTGAGCGAGCGGGTGCGTGGCGGCGTACTTCCGCTTGCGCTCCAACACTTGCGCTAGCGACGGCTGGACGGTGCGCTGAGAGACATTGGTGAATGGGGCCGAGCACAACGGAGGTGAGGGTGTGGGTGCAGGCCAGGAGACGGTAGTGCCTGTGTCCTGAGAGGGGGGTTGGATCTCAGTGGCAGGTTGGGGCACACGGGGAGAGGCAGTGGTGCAAACCGGAGGCGGTGAACGGCCTTCGTCCCACCTTGTGGGGTGCTTGGCCATCATATGTCTGCGCATGCTGGTGGTGGTGGCTCCCCGGCTGATCTTGGCGTGACAAAGGTTGCACACCACTGTTCGTCGGTCATCTGCACTCTCAGTGAAAAACTGCCAGACCTTTGAGCACCTCGGCCTTTGCAGCGTGGCATGGCGTGAGGGGGCGCTTTGGGAAACAGTTGGTGGATTATTCGGTCTGGCCCTGCCTCTACCCCTGGCCACCGCACTGCCTCTTCCAACCTGCCCTGCTGCTGCACTTGCCTCCCCCTCTGAAGACCTGTCCTCAGTAGGCGTAGCAAACCAGGTGGGGTCAGTCACCTCATCGTCCTGCTGCTCTTCCTCCGAATCCTCTGTGCGCTCCTCCCTCGGACTTACTCCATATACTACTACCTGAGTGATAGACAACTGTGTCTCATCGTCATCGTCCTCCTCACCCACTGAAAGCTCTTGAGACAGTTGCCGGAAGACGCCAGCCTCATCCCCCGGACCCTGGGAACTTTCCAAAGGTTGGGCATCGGTCACGACAAACTCCTCCGGTGGGAGAGGAACCATTGCTGGCCATTCTGGGCAGGGGCCCGGGAACAGTTCCTGGGAGTCTGCCTGCTCTTCAGAATGTGTCATTGTAAAGGAGTGAGGAGGCTGGGAGGTAGGAGGAGCAGCAGCCAGAGGATTCAGAGTTGCAGCAGTGGACGGCGCAGAATTCTGGGTGGTCGATAGATTGCTGGATGCACTATCTGCGATCCACGACAGGACTTGCTCACACTGCTCATTTTCTAATAAAGGTCTACCACGTGGACCCGTTAATTGTGAGATGAATGTGGGGACGCCAGAAACGTGCCTCTCTCCTAATCCCACAGCAGTCGGCTGCGATACACCTGGATCAGGAGCTCGGCCTGTGCCCACACCCTGACTTGGGCCTCCTCGTCCTCGCCCGCGTCCACGTCCTCTAGGCCTACCCCTACCCCTCAGCATGCTGTATTACCAGTAGTGCAGAAACAGAATGCTGTAATTAAATGTGTCGCTTTTTGGCCTGTGGTTGGAGGCTGACTTCCCTTACGGAACGCACAGCAGAGCCAGGAAACAATTTTGTGCACGCCTGCAGTGAGACGTAGGTGCGTATGACTGAGCTAGTGGAATTTACAGCGCAGAAGCAGTCAAGTGGCCAAAGGCCAGTAGTAGGCCTTAAGTATTTTGCTTCTATTTTTTTAAAATGCTGAGCTGATACAGCAGACAAATACTGTAGGCAGCGTATAATATTATGTATACTGTTTCCCTCAGGCGAGATGACGGCGCTGATGTAACAGAGACAGCAGATCCAGGAAACAATTTTGCGCAAGCCTGCTGTAACGTTTAGCTGCGTATTAATTAGGACTACAACCCCCAGCAGATAGATACTGTAGGCAGCGTATAATATTATGTATACTGTTTCCCTCTGGCGGGATGACGGCGCTGATGTAACAAAGACAGCAGATCCAGGAAACAATTTTGCGCAAGCCTGCTGTAATGCTTAGCTGCGTATTAATTAGGACTACAACCCCCAGCAGATAGATACTGTAGGCAGCGTATAATATTATGTATACTGTTTCCCTCTGGCGGGATGACGGCGATCATGTAACAGAGACAGCAGATCCAGGAAACAATTTTGCGCAACCCTGCTGTAACGCTTAGCTGCGTATTAATTAGGACTACAACCCCCAGCAGATAGATACTGTAGGCAGCGTATAATATTATGTATACTGTTTCCCTCTGGCGGGATGACGGCGATCATGTAACAGAGACAGCAGATCCAGGAAACAATTTTGCGCAAGCCTGCTGTAACGCTTAGCTGCGTATTAATTAGGACTACAACCCCCAGCAGATAGATACTGTAGGCAGCGTATAATATTATGTATACTGTTTCCCTCTGGCGGGATGACGGCGATCATGTAACAGAGACAGCAGATCCAGGAAACAATTTTGCGCAAGCCTGCTGTAACGCTTAGCTGCGTATTAATTAGGACTACAACCCCCAGCAGATAGATACTGTAGGCAGCGTATAATATTATGTATATTGTTTCCCTCTGGCGGGATGACGGCGATCATGTAACAGAGACAGCAGATCCAGGAAACAATTTTGCGCAAGCCTGCTGTAACGCTTAGCTGCGTATTAATTAGGACTACAACCCCCAGCAGATAGATACTGTAGGCAGCGTATAATATTATGTATACTGTTTCCCTCTGGCGGGATGACGGCGATCATGTAACAGAGACAGCAGATCCAGGAAACAATTTTGCGCAAGCCTGCTGTAACGCTTAGCTGCGTATTAATTAGGACTACAACCCCCAGCAGATAGATACTGTAGGCAGCGTATAATATTATGTATACTGTTTCCCTCTGGCGGGTATGACAGCGCTGATGTAACAGAGACAGCAGATCCAGGAAACAATTTTGCGCAAGCCTGCTGTAACGCTTAGCTGCGTATTAATTAGGACTACAACCCCCAGCAGATAGATACTGTAGGCAGCGTATAATATTATGTATACTGTTTCCCTCTGGCGGGATGACGGCGATCAATTTTTTGGAAAAAGCCCACTGCGTATATAGCCTGAATATCTCTTTCCCTGCCTCACCAGTACTGGCCCTATACTCTGTACAATGACTGCAGACTGCGGACGCAATGTTCTGCACTGCTGATATACAAAAAAAAATAAAATTGTGCAACACTGCTAAAAGCAGCCTCAACAGTACTGCACACGGTCAGATGTGGCCCTAAGAAGGACCGTTGGGGTTCTTGAAGCCTAAAATAACTCCTAACGCTCTCCCTATTGCAGCTCCGGCACCAGCAGCACTGTCCCTGATCTCTGTCAGAATGCATCTGTGGCGAGCCGCGGGAGGGGCCGATTTATATACTCGGGTGACACCTGATCTCGCCAGCCACTCACTGCAGGGGGGTGGTATAGGGCTTGAACGTCGCAGGGGGAAGTGGTAATGCCCTTCCTGTCTTTCTATTGGCCAGAAAAGCGCGCTAACATCTCAGAGATGAAAGTGAAAGTAACTCGAACATCGCGTGGTACTCGCCTCAAGTAACGAGCATCTCGAACACGCTAATACTCGAACGAGTATCAAGCTCAGACGAGTACGTTCGCTCATCTCTATTAGTTATGTATATTAATAGGTCATTGGTGTAAAGGGCAATTTTTTGTTTGTCGTTGTTCGCCTGGACACCTCTGATATTAACGTTTGTCCGGAGGGCATTGGCCAAGGTCTCCATAACAAGGATATATAGGAAGGGAGACAGGGGGCAACCCTGACGGGTGCCGTTCTTGATCTGAATCTGTTGAGATAGTCTACCATTAACCCTTATTTGGGCAGAGGGGTCGGTATACAGTGCCATAATCCATCCCAAAAACCTTGGGCCTAGCCCAATACGCTTGGGGGTTGCCTCCAGGAACCCCCAGCCCACCCTGTCAAACGCTTTTTCGGCGTCAACCGCCAAGAGACATAACTGGTTATCTGATCCCGAGGCCCTAGACGAGCGTGCTTATGTCCTAATTGCATTGTCTCCTGCTTCCCTGCCAGGGACAAAGCCTACTTGGTCTCCATGTATCAGGGCGCGGATGAGGGGCTGTAGGCGACCCACATGCATCTTAGAGAACAGCTTTGTGTCCACCTTTAATAGCGAGATCGGTCTATAGTTCCTGCAACAGGCGGGGTCCTTAGCGGGTTTAGGTAAGACCATGATTACCGCTTGCAAAGCCTGCCTCGGGAAGGGGCAAGTTCTAGAAATTGCATTAAAGGCCTCAAGCATCAGCGGAGCTAGCTGTTCTATGCATGTCTTAAAGAATCGCAGTGTAAAACCATCCGGACCTGGACTCTTGCTGATCTTCAAGGACATTACCGCCTCCTTCAGCTCCTGGAGCGTGAAATCTCCTTTGAGAGCCTGTTTATCAGTATCTGGGATATGATTAGGGGTGTGGGTTGCAATATAAGCATCTCTCTCTGTACCGAACTCCTGTCCCCGATCTCCCTGTCCCTCCTCTAGGCTATATAGGTCCTGATAGAATAAGTGAAAGCTCTCAAGGATCCCGGCGTTATGATGGACCAACCTCTCTCCCGGCTTGTTGACAGCAAACACGTACGTCTGCTGTGAACTGAGATTTAGAGCCCTTGCTAGTCCCCTTCCGCATTTATCTCCGAACTCATACAACCTCCCTTTTAATTCATCCCGCCGGCACAGCGAGGCCTGGTCGAGTATACGAAGTATGTCCAACTGGGTTGATGATATTTCTGCGACGGTGTTATCTGATGGGGATGACTTGTTAGTTGCCTCTAGTTTATCTACGTGTGTCAACAGTTCTTCTTACTTAGCCATTCAGTTTTTTTTTAGCCTGGCCCCGTGCGAAATAAATATCCCTCGGAGAACACACTTGAGGGCTTCCCACTTCATAGGGGCTGCTGTGGGGTCTGTATAGTGGTCAATTCTGAAATTATCTATGGCCTGCTGTATCTCCTGTATACAGGCTGCGTCATCTAGTAGGTTATCATTCAAGCGCCACGTAGAGGTCGTGCTGTCCCTCCTGCCTGCCATCAAGGACCCCCAGACTGGAGCATGGTCTGACCATATAAACGTGCCCATCGAAGAGGAGGGGGATCTAACAACCCATGTGATATGAAAAGGTAATCCAATCTGTGATAGTTATTATGGGTGGAGGAGTAATAGCTATAGTCCCTCTCCCCTGGGTGTAGGATTCTCCAAAGATCTACCAATCTGAGGTTCGCTAGTTCTGATCTGAGTTTGCGTGTGACAGAGGGGGAAACCCCCGACTTACCCCCTGAGGAGTCACGTATAGGATCCATGCTTAGAATGAAGTCACCTCCAAGGATGATGTTGGACCCCTCTGCAAAGTTTGCCAAAGCCCCCAACACCCGGATTCTGAAATATTTCTGGTCCTGATTAGGAAAGTAAACGTTAGCCACCATTAAAGTTTTGTTGTTCACCTGAATCTTTAGGAATATGTATCGCCCGCCCCTATCCACTTCAGAGGATATGAGTTTATGAGGTAGACATTTGTGGATAGCTATGGATGTGCCACCCGCTTTTTTCGTTGGGTGGGGGCTGTGGAACCATGTGGTATAGTGGCGATGTTTACATTTGGAGATTATAGTATCTTGGAAATGTGTTTCCTGAATGAGGGCGATCATTATTTTTTTCCAGTGAAAATGTTCTAAGATTTGCCCTGTCTTGGCAGGTTTGTTCAACCCCCTCGTGTTGAAGGAACAAGAATTTAGATCAGCCATCTGGTTTTGGTGTTAGTAGACATGACTGTAGGTCGGCAATGAAGGGATGGTAGTAGGGACGAAGGCTGGTAGGGGGAAGTGGGAAAGGAGTTAAGAAAAGGACGAGTGAAGAAGAAAAGAGGAAAGAAGGTTTATCAAGAGAAACCTTATGCAGCATTAGGCAGTTGTAAATGCTACATAGGTGAGCTACTGGCCTATTTATTGCCAGCATCTGCACTAAGTGCGATTGGTCACCTGCCCCTCCAGAGGGGCCTCAGTTCCCTTTGCTTGCTGGGGCGCCTGTGGCGGAGGGTCCTGGGGTCTGTGGCCACAAATATGGACTACCACTCCTGCCCTCTGTGGGATTTTGGGCTGAGGGGAAGAGTGTGTTGCTCTGTGTGCAGGGGCTGCTGCCCGTACTACTCACTGTTCCTCTTTCTGGTGAGCTCTCCAGCGTCTCCCCCTCCATGGCTGCTTTGTTCCAGTGGCCTCCTCTCGGTCTCCCCCTGGTATCAGGCGAGTGTTCCTGGACTCCATTCCCCTGTGAAGTCCCTCCACGCTGCTGCTCCTTCTCCACCGAAGCAGAGAGGTCTGACTACAGTTTCCGCGGTCTTGCAAGATCGGGCGCCATCTTGGGCCTCGTGGAGGGCTCCGCTCGGATGCCGAGAAACTTCTCCATCAAGCCTCTTCCCCTGCTTGGAGTGGACGACTGTGACCGCGGCTGCCTCCTCTTTACCATAACACGTCCGGGGGTGAGTTTGTGCTGCTTTTCTGGTGCCGCAGGCCGAGTGAAGGATGCGGGAGCTTGCCTGGTATGCGACCTATCCCGCCATCTGCCGGACACGCCCCTCTCTTCTCCTGTGTTACATGCTGGCATTGCTGTCCAATACCCCGCACGAGCCTGCGTCCACAGCGCACACAAAAGTTTCCCTGCGCAGCGTTCAGCTGCCCTCATGCCACATGCTCGCTCGATAACCACACCACCCTCATGTCGATTTATAAGTGCGTATTGGATGAGGAGGAACTGGAGACACACACTGCAGAGGGTGGTCAGGGCCTGGCAGTGACCCTCTTTGAAATTGCAGGCGATAGCCCACAATGCTGATGAGAATTGCTGATAAATTAACGTACGATCATAATTCCAATCCCGTGCCACCTCCGTCACAAAATTGTCAGGAGCCGCTAACGTGGGCATAAAGGGGACTCAGATGCCAGTACTTCTACACATCTCCACAATGCAGCAACGCATACTAAAAACAAATTGGTTTGAAGCAGGAGGTGTCGCAAAAGTAGCTACCACAGGTATACAGTAACCCTGTGAAAGTCTCATTAAGTCAGTTACACTTCCTGTGAACGCTCCAATCCAGTATCTCGGATAACTGTGGTAAGTTGTAACATGAGAGATAATACATGCCGGCCAGCGCAGACCCCCAGGGATGCGTGCGTTTATCATACCCAAACGTATCCGTCTGTTTACCACTTCGGGCATTAAACTCAGCGGACATCCAAAAACAGGCAGTGTACAATGAGTTGAACTGTTATATAGCCAGGATGCTTGCGAAAGCCTAGTGTGCACTACTAGGCACAACAAACGTGGGCATAAAGCGGACTCGGATGCTAGTACTGCAGTGAACGTCTCATTAAATCAGTTATGCTTCTTTTGATTGGTCCAAACCAGTGTCCCAGATAACTGTGGTAACACGAGAGCAAATACATGTTGGCCAGTGCTGATCCCCAGACCCCAAGAAGGAGGAGGAAGTGGCACAATAAGCCCGAGAAACCATGACTGAGGTAGGACTCTCAATCCTCTATGTGGGAAGCACGTGAGCGGGCCCAGGGTCAGACTCGGTCCCAGCCTGCACCTGGTTGACCCAATGTGCGGACTCGGATGCTAGTACTGCTGTGAACGTCTCATTAAATCAGTTACGGTTCCTTTCATCACTCCAAAGACTAGATGAACCACAAAGAAATTCCACTGGGGAAACCTGGCACAGTTGCACCCCGCCCAGGACATCGGCCTAAGATAGTTGAACACCGCTATGGGAAACCCTTGTGTACCCACACAATTCATTCTGTGCATGTGTCAGATAGCTGAACACCGCTATAGGAAACCCTTGTGTACCCACAGTATAGGCGAACCCCTGAAACCTTTCTGTAGCAAGAGTATAGGCGAACCCCCAAAACCTTTCTGTAGCAAGACTATAGGCGAACCCCTGAAACATTTCTGTAGCAAGAGTATAGGCGAATCACTGAAACCTTTCTGTAGCGAGTATAGGCGAACCCCTGAAACCTTTCTTTGGCCAGAGTATAGGCAAACCCCAGAAACCTTTCTGTAACCAGAGTATAGGTGAACCCCTGAAACATTGGTTTACCCACGGTGAAGGTGAAACCCAGAAACATTTTTTAAAGACAGAGCTCGTAGTTGCTTAATTTGATAACAGAGCCTGGAGGCAGCCCTCTGAAAAAATTAGTTTTAACAGAGCCTTTTGGCCCTCTGAAAAATTGGCTGCTCAATGTGATGACATGCTGGTTTGGGAAGAGGAGGAGGAAGATCAGAGAGGGATAGACTAAGTAACTTCTCCCCTTTTTTGGGGTGATAGAGAATGCATGGTTCTCCTCTTCCAGCTGAAAGAATCTTTATGTTCCGCTGCTTTCCACTGGTGGAGAAGAGAAGTCTGGGGAAATCCAGCCTTTGTTTATCTTAATGAGTGTAAGCCTGTCAGCGCTGTCAGTTGGGTATGCTTATCTGTGATGATCCCCCCAGCAGCACTAAACACCTTCTTTGATAAGACGCTAGTGGCAGAGCAGGCCAGCACCTCCAAGGCGTACAGCACAAGTTTGTGCCACGTGTCCAGCTTTGACACCCAATAGTTGTATGGAATAGAGGGATCACAGAAGACGTTGGTACAGTCAGCTAGGTTCTCCCTGACCATCTTTTTACAGTGTTCCCTCCGACTCAGCCTAGACTGGGGAGTGGTGACACAGTCTGGCTGGGGAGCCATAAAACTGGCAAAGGCCTTGGAGAGTGTTCCCCTGCCTGCATTGGACATGCTGCCTGATGGCCCACTGAAGTATGTCCTCTTAGGTTAGGGTGGTCAGATAAGAAGTTTAGCATTAGCTTTTCCACCAGGGCCCTGTGGTATTGCATCACTGTCGTACTCCTTTTCTTTTCGGGAATGAGAGTGGAAAGGTTATCCTTATACCGGAGTCGAGAAGAGTGAACACCCAGTAATCCTGGTTGGCCAGAATGCGTCTAACGCGAGGGTCATGGGAAAGGCAGCCTAACATGAAGTCAGCCATGTGCCAGAGTCCCAGTATGCAACACATCACTGTCCTCACTAGGAGGATTATAAAGAAATAGTCAGGGAGGCGCTTCAGGTGGCTAATAGGGAGAGTATATTAGTGTGTCCATATGATAAAAACGTAATGATTGGTCATAACGTAGAAGAAAATAAAAATGAAATAAAATGACTCACCCGGCGTGTGGTGGAAACTCCTGTGGAGAGGAGTCCCACCACCTCCAAGTCCGAGTTGGCTTATCAGATCTCTATGGGATCTTTCCTAAGGCGTCCAACAGGTTCCCTGGTTGCTGGAGTGCCGCTGCAGAGCTGCTGTGTCCAATGCTGGATTGGGCCCACGATGTAGTAATAAGGTTAAAAAAAAAATAAATAAAAAATGCTCCTGCGCTGCCTCAAACAAACGACTGGTTTTGACAATAGTGATATTGTCTAAAAAGGTTTATTTAGGTACAACGCGTTTCGTCGCTAAACACGACTTTATCAAGTACATAATGCATTACATGATAATACATCTTTATATAGTTACTTACAAGTGTAGTATGGTGGTTATCTCATTGCAGTTCCGGGTGGTAGCCGCTCACATGACCTCCACGTCATATGTGCGGTGTTGGATTGTAGTAAAAGTGAAACCGAAACTACTTCCGGGATTCGGGGAGATCATGTGACAAGGTGGTCACATGATCGATGATGCGAGTATGTCTGCCTGCCCACTCCAGTGGCTTAGTGGTGTAAGGCTTATTATAGGTGGATGTGGGGGCTGGATTTACTCTCTACAGTATTAGATGGCAACGTTAGTCGGCGTGGTGATGTTGGCTGACGTGATGACGTCATCGGCGTGGTGACGCTACGATGGGGTGTTGGGGTCTCTCACCGCTGCACTGGAAAGCAGCATTAGAAGATGTAATGGTGCCGGGTGGCAAGATTATGTCACCGGCGTGATAGCTCTCGGATGGGGGATTAAATCATGTGAATATTACTTAGAGCGGCAGCGTGAAGCTGCGTGATGATGCTGAATGACGTGATGACGTCATTGGTGTGGTAACGCTGGGCACGGGAACCCTGTGTTACTATGGTAACCTTTCCTAGCATAGGAGTTAGGCCTGTGTTACTATGTGAACCGCAGGTGTTATCCCTGTTGCCGTTCAAGTTGAAATTTGATTGTTCCTGGATTTGGTTAATCCTGAATTTAGAATAAATGGCTAAATTATGATATATATTAATATGGTTAAAAAATAGATACATAAATAAATAAATGAATAAATAAATAAATACATATCTTGGTAGATGCATTTGGACAGTACATTATAAACTGTTATGAAAAGAGGAATATTAATTTTGTCATTAAAAAATAAATAAATATATATAAAATTAGAATTTTCTATCCTTGTCCAAAATTACGTATACATACATGTCAGCCGAGATTTTTTGTATTTCATATCTGGAAAGAATATGATCATGATGTAGTTTAGTACCATATACAATAAAAACACAATAAAAAACCGTATAATCGAGAGAGAGAATTATGCATAATTCTAGTTATAGTAAAATACGGAAAGTTCCATGCATAATAAAACATTATATTTTACACAGTGGAGTATCACATTGTTAGATTTTTTTCTAATACTGCATTCAATCCATTAGGTACTAGTGTGTCTAAGCGAAAAATCCAAAACATTTCCTTCTCGCGTAGTTTTTGAATGGATTTACTGTATATAAATTCAAGGGGTGTAACCTTCACATGTTTAAAGTCCTTGTTGTGAACCTGTAAAAAATGGCGCGACACACTATGTTTTATGAACCCATTTTTTATATTGTTGCAATGTTTATTTATCCTCTCTCTTAGGGAATTTATAGTTCGAGCCACATACCTGTGTCCACATGGGCACTCTAGTAGGTAAATAACTGATCTGGTTTTGCATGTGAGATATTGTTTAATTTCATGGGGTACTCCTTCTTTTGTTTCTATTTCTTTCCGTTTGTGTGTGATATTCCAACAGCATTTACATTTCTTTTCTCTGCATTTGTAAACACCCATTGTATTTCTATTTATCACACAATATAAATAGAAATACAACGGGTGTTTACACCACTAAGCCACTGGAGTGGGCAGGCAGACATACTCACATCATCGATCATGTGACCACCTTGTCACATGATCTCCCCGAATCCCGGAAGTAGTTTCGGTTTCACTTTTACTACTATCCAACACCGCACATATGACGTGGAGGTCATGTGAGCGGCTACCACCCGGAACTGCAATGAGATAACCACCATACTACACTTGTAAGTAACTATATAAAGATGTATTATCATGTAATGCATTATGTACTTGATAAAGTCGTGTTTAGCAACGAAACGCGTTGTACCTAAATCAACCTTTTTAGACAATATCACTATTGTCAAAACCGGTCGTTTGTTTGAGGCAGCGCAGGAGCATTTTTTTTTTTTTAACCTTATCACTAGGAGGATGACTTTCATGATCCTCCTCCTCTTCAGCCCATACACGCTGAACAGATGTGAGGGAAGTAGCATGGGTACCCTCTGCAGTGTTGACAGCAGTCTCTTTTCCCTCCTCCTCCTCCTCCAATATGCGCTGAGATACAGGCGTGAGGGTGGTCTGGCTATCAAGCGACATATTTTCATCCCCCATCTCCTGTTCTAACCGCAAAGCATCGACCTTTATGCTTACCAGCGAATGTCTCAGCAGGCAAAGCAGCAGGATGGTAATGCTGATAATGGTTGCATCACCGCTCACCATTTGTGTAGACTCCTCAAAGTTTCCTAGGACCTGACAGATATCTGCCATCCATGCCCACTCCTCTGTGAAGAACTGTGGAGGCTGACTACCACTCCGCCGGCCATGTTGCAGCTGGTATTCTACTATGGCTCTATGCTGCTCGTACAGCCTGGCCAACATGTGCAGCGTAGAATTCCAGCATGTGGGCACGTCGCACAGCAGTCGGTGCACTGGCAGCTGGAAGCGATTCTGCAGTGTCCTGAAGGTGGCAGCATCTGTGGTGGACTTCCTGAAATGGGCGCACACACGACGCACCTTGCTGAGCAGGTCAGACAAATGGGGGTAGTTTTTCAGAAACCGCTGAACCACCAGATTGAACACGTGGGCCAGGCATGGCACGTGTGTTAGTCTGCTAAGCTGCAGAGCCACCACCAGCTGTCTCTCCCTGCCCAATGGCATTGCGGTCTCGCCGTATATGCATCGGGCCTGGGCTGTCTGAATGGGTGCACAAACATTAGATAGGTAGGTGCGTGTAAAAACGCCTACGGCTATGTGGGAGAAGCCTTATACAGAGAGGGCCACATATATAGTCAGTAGTCTGTAATTGGAATGTAATATGTATAGTTTAAGGGGTAAATACAAGGATGCACTATGTGGTCGGTGTGAGAGAGAGCAACAAATGGGCACTCACTCATCCATCTTTCTTGATATTTACTAAATATGCTCAATAAAATACATGAATTGTATAATTGTTTGTGTCTTATTAGTTTAGTTAAATAGTGTTGATCTAAAATTGTTAGACAGATAACAATTCAGGCATTCAAATTATGAATCATTATATTTCCATTAATTCTGGTATTTCCAAAGAGTTAACTGACTTATTGTTGCAACCATATCAGAAGTATTCATATGTAGTTGGTCCTTTGTTGTATTATTTACTCCACTGGGGGCTTATTTATGATATTTATTGGGTTGATATAGTAGACCATTTTGCTTCCATTTTGTGTATGTTCATTTATATATATTTTTTTCATTATTTTCTAAATTATTTTCAAGGTATATTATTTAGATGTTTTTGTTACTTTTCATAATTTCGTGCAAAATTTCATTACCATAAGGTTTTCCATCCTAATGAGTACCTAAATGGATTACATTTAGGTTTAGATAGTAAGCCATGTGACAAATGTGTTTTTAGGCCGCATACGTTATGGGTATTTCTTAGACTTTATCCTTGTGTAAAGTGATTTTGTATAAGATGTAATATTATTATGCCAAATAATTTGAGGGCTTTTTAGTGATATCTTTCCCATTTTAGTATTGGTCTTTATAGAATTAGATGCATCGTAATAAATATACCCTAGATAGACTTTCGTTGGAGGTCTAAAACCTAACAATGGATTATTCTTACTGTTAAGTTAATGTTCAATGCATTATTTTACTGTAACTTCTTATTTTAGTTATGCTTTAACCAGCCTGAACTATGACTGTATACAGTTTGATACACTTTATTTATGTAAAGTTCAGATCTTTATTAATTTCCGTGAACACATGGGTGCATTTATCAAAACGTGCTAGTTTTCTGGGGTAAAAAAAGTTTAATGTTTAGGAACATACTTTTTTTTGCAACTTTATCAAAGCACTTACACCAGTTTTTAGACAGAGAAAAAAATTCTTAATCGAAATTTTTACTCATTATAATCAAGGGCTTCTGCCATGGATTTATTTCAAACTCAAGTTGAAAAAGAACCTTTGTCTTTACTATTTAAACAAAATATGCCTACTTCCAGTTTATCAGACTCAATTGGCATTTGTTTTTCACCCTCTCCCACCATCCTCTTTATGGCCTAGAGGAAGGCCTTATATGGCAAGCTACTTCTTCTGATGTTATTATGTATTTAAATTCAAATAATTATAATGTATCACTTACATTGTAGCAACATTCATCTACCACTTATTTTTTGGACATCTCACTGACAGATGATTTTAGTTTGCATAAGGTCCAAACTAAATTATATAGAAAAAAGCTGTCACTCCACATATTGTGAAAAATCTTCCTTTGCGTGAATTTGTTAGGTATATACGTGTATGTTCATCACAGATTATAATTTAGAATTCCAGACTATTGTTAACAGAATATCTCATTGTGGCTATAACAAAAAATTGTACATAACACCCATGCAAAATGATAACTGATTCCAAGTCTAGAAATTAATATCTAACTAATTCAAACAAGAAATTACCATCGGAACATGTTTTGACATTTAACACTGCATATAGTGTTCACTTCTTCGATATTCCATTATTATTACAGGATGAGTCCTTTGTATTAACTTAGTATCAAATTTATTGCTAAAAAATCCTTCACCACAGGTAACATTGTATCCATTAGTTTATATACCAGTTCTGCTAACTCTTGTTCTAGTTACATGAATTTTAAAGGATGGTATAAATGTGGCCATCCTAGATAAAATTAATTTCCTGTGCCACTACCTAGACCTTTTCTATTAATTCATATATTAATTGTCATACAACCTATGTAGTTTATATAATAAAATGTACAGCTTGTTGTAAACAAAGTGTTAGCTGCATGTCACTTAAATATAAAACACACATTACTGAGCAAACATTTGGTTCACTTCCAAACATTAAGAACACCAGATGTGCTTTATCGAGGGGCATCTCATCACTTCCTTGAAATTCATCAGGGCGACACTTCATCTATAAAAGTTACTGGCATAGAAAGGGTGTCACACGCAATGAGAGTAGGTGACTGGTTTGGTAAACTCTAGTCACATGAGGCTTTCTGGATTATGCAATTGCATACCAGATTTTCTTTCAGTCTGAACCAACAAACAGAATTTATGTACTGTACATAAATTAATATGTTTATATTGTTTGTGTTGGTTTTTGATATGTTTATAACTTTACTAGATTGTTTTATTGTTATTTCATTTATTACAAAAGTGGGCTTTACTATACGTCATATCATCATATATAATCTAGTGAGTTACTTTAATAAACATGCTATGAGTAAGGCTTTGCTAAACTGTAATGCATAGGCTATATTATGTGATTACGATTTCCACATGGTTTTAAGGCTATGTTCCAGTAAAGATAAGGACTTTCAACAGAGAGCTTGCTACCTTTGTTTCTGCAATATATTTACTGGATTTCCACCCTGGTGGCTTGTCTCCGTGAACTGATGTTTATCATCTCTCATGAATTTACACATTTGATCATTCAGATGGTGAGCTGTATCCCATTTTATTGCAGATTTACTAGGTATTTATTATTTGGGAGAACACAAGGGATGGATTTATCAAAACATGCTAGTTTTCTAGAGTAAATATTTTGCATGACTTGGGGCATGCTTTCTTGCAACTTTAATAAAGCATTTACACCTGTGTTCTGCAGTTTAAAAAAAGTCACGTTTTGAATTGCTAGCAATTTTTCATTTATGCAGTTATTTGATACTATAGAAATAATGTCTTTTATGGAAGCTGTTTTGTTACTTTTCTAGTTGCATACAATGGTGAGGCATGATGCATGTGGGATGTGGCAAATGTTGGTTTTAGATTCCAATGGGAAGTTATCAATTCCCAGGAGTAGGAGGGCCAAGCCTGGATTCATTTTGCTATGTGACAAATAGGGCGAGTTCCAAAGATGGAAAAGTCAGAAAACTTGATTCATGTTATTCTTTTGTACTCAAATTATATATACAATTAGAGATGAGCGAACGTACTCGTCCGAGCTTGATGCTCGCTCAAGTATTAGGGTACTCGAGAGGCTCGTTACTGGAGACGAGCACCACGCAGTACTCGAGTCAATTCCATTTCCTTCCCTGCATGTTTTGCGCCATTTTCTGGCCAATAGACATGCAGGGATGGCATTTCAACTTCCTCCTGTGACGTGCCAGCTAGAGATGAGCGAACGTACTCGTCTGAGCTTGATACTCGTTCGAGTATTAGCGTGTTCGAGATGCTCGTTACTCGTGACGAGTACCACGCAATGTTCGAGTTACTTTCACTTTCATCTCTGAGACGTTAGCGCGCTTTTCTGGCCAATAGAAAGACAGGGAAGGCATTACAACTTCCCCCTGCGACGTTCAAGCCCTATACCACCCCCCTGCAGTGAGTGGCTGGCGAGATCAGGTGTCACCCGAGTATAAAAATCGGCCCCTCCCGCGGTTCGCCACAGATTTGTTCTGACATAGAGGAGGGAAAGTGCTGTCTTGGTGGAGCTGCTATAGGGAGAGCGTTAGGAGTATTTTAGGCTTCAAGAACCCCAACGGTCCTTCTTAGGGCCACATCTAACCGTGTGCAGTACTGTGGAGGCTGCTTTTTGCAGTGTTGCACTTTTTTTTTTTTTGGTATATCGGCCGTGCAGAGCATTGCGCCCTGCAGTAATTATACATACTCCAGGGCCAGAAGTGGTGGTTAGGCAGGGACAGAAGACATATATTGTGAGGCAGGGACAGAAGACATATTTATTGAATATAGGCAGTGGGCCTTTGCAAAAACATTTGGGGAAAAAAATCTATTTGGGCTGCCTGTGACTGTCCTCAGTGTTCTGGGTCTCTGCTGGGTGCAGTAGTCCTCCTAATTCATATGCAGCCAGCTAAGTGTTACAGCAGGCTTGCGCAAAATTATTTCCTGGCTCTGTGTTGGCTGTTAAATCACCGCTGTATTGCAGTCCACAGTGCAACACTCTGCAGTTATTTGACATACTCCAGGGCCAGTAGTGGTGATGCAGAGAGAGAAGAGACATATTTATTGAATATAGGCAGTGGGCCTTTGCAAAAACATTTGGGGAAAAAAATCTATTTGGGCTGCCTGTGACTGTCCTCAGTGTTCTGGGTCTCTGCTGGGTGCAGTAGTCCTCCTAATTCATATGCAGCCAGCTAAGTGTTACAGCAGGCTTGCGCAAAATTATTTCCTGGCTCTGTGTTGGCTGTTAAATCACCGCTGTATTGCAGTCCACAGTGCAACACTCTGCAGTTATTTGACATACTCCAGGGCCAGTAGTGGTGATGCAGAGAGAGAAGAGACATATTTATTGAATATAGGCAGTGGGCCTTTGCAAAAAAATTTGGGGAAAAAAATCTATTTGGGCTGCCTGTGACTGTCCTCAGTGTTCTGGGTCTCTGCTGGGTGCAGTAGTCCTCCTTATTCATACGCAGCCAGCTAAGTGTTACAGCAGGGTTGCGCAAAATTATTTACTGGCGTTCCGTAAGTGAAGTCAGCCTCCAACCACAGGCCAATAAGCGGCACATTTAATTACAGCATTCTGTTTCTGCACTACTGGTAATACACCATGCTGAGGGGTAGGGGTAGGCCTACAGGATGTGGAAGCGGGCGAGGACGCGGAGGCCCAAGTCAGGGTGTGGGCACAGGCCGAGCCAGTGCGGTGGCCAGGGGTAGAGGCAGGGCCAGACCGAATAATCCACCAAATGTTTCCCAAAGCGCCCCCTCGCGCCATGCCACCCTGCAGAGGTCAAGGTGCTCAACGGTGTGGCAGTTTTTCACAGAGACGCCTGACGACCGACGAACAGTGGTGTGCAACCTTTGTCGCGCCAAGATCAGCTGGGGAGCCACCACCACCAGCATGCGCAGACATATGATGGCCAAGCACCCCACAAGGTGGGACGAAGGCCGTTCACCGCCTCCGGTTTGCACCGCTGCCTCTCCCCCTGTGCCCCAACCTGCCACTGAGATCCAAACCCCCTCTGAGGACACAGGCACTACCATCTCCTGGCCTGCACCCACACCCTCACCTCCGCTGTCCTCGGCCCCATTCAGCAATGTCTCTCAGCGCAGCGTCCAGACGGCGCTAGCGCCACTGTTTGAGCGCAATCGCAAGTACACCGCCACGCACCCGCACGCTCAAGCGTTAAACGTGCACGTAGCCAAATTGATCAGCCTGGAGATGCTGCCGTATAGGCTTGTGGAAACGGAGGCTTTCAAAAGCATGATGGCGGCAGCGGCCCCGCGCTACTCGGTTCCCAGTCGCCACTACTTTTCCCGATGTGCCGTCCCAGCCCTGCACGACCACGTCTCCCGCAACATTGTACGCGCCCTCACCAACTCGGTTACTGGAAAGGTCCACTTAACAACGGACACGTGGACAAGCACAGGCGGGCAGGGCCACTATATCTCCCTGACGGCACATTGGGTGAATTTAGTGGAGGCTGGGACAGAGTCAGAGCCTGGGACCGCTCACGTCCTACCCACCCCCAGAATTGCGTGCCCCAGCTCGGTGGTGGTATCTGCGGCGGTGTATGCTTCCTCCACTAAACCACCCTCCTCCTACGTAACCTCTGTCTCGCAATCAAGATGTGTCAGCAGCAGCACGTCGCCAGCAGTCGGTGTCACGCGGCATGGCAGCACAGCGGTGGGCAAGCGTCAGCAGGCCGTGCTGAAACTACTCAGCTTAGGAGAGAAGAGGCAGACGGCCAACAAACTGCTGCAGGGTCTGACAGAGCAGACCGACCGCTGGCTTGCGCCGCTGAGCTCCAACCGGGCATGGTCGTGTGTGACAACGGCCGTAACCTGGTGGCGGCTCTGCAGCTCGGCAGCCTCACGCACGTGCCATACCTGGCCCATGTCTTTAATTTGGTGGTTCAGCGCTTTCTGAAAAGCTACCCACACTTGTCATACCTGCTCGGAAAGGTGCGCCGGCTCTGCGCACATTTCCGCAAGTCCCACACGGACGCTGCCACCCTACGGACCCTGCAACATCGGCTTCATCTGCCAGTGCACCGATTGCTGTGCGACGTGCCCACACAGTGGAACTCTACCCTCCACATGTTGGCCAGGCTCTATGAGCAGCGTACAGCTATTGCGGAATACCAACTCCAACATGGGCGGCGTAGTGGGAGTCAGCCTCCTCAATTATTTACAGAAGAGTGGGCCTGGTTGGCAGCCATCTGCCAGGTCCTTGGAAACTTTGAGGAGTCTACCCAGATGGTGAGCGGGGATGCTGCAATCATTAGTGTCACCATTCCTCTGCTTTGTCTCTTGAGAAGTTCCCTGCAAATCATAAAGGCAGACGTTTTGCACTCGGAAACGGAGGCGGGGGAAGACAGTATGTCGCTGGATAGTCAGAGCACCCTCATGTCTATATCTCAGCGCGTTGAGGAGGAGGAGGAGGGGGAAGAGCATGAGGAGGAGGGGGAAGAGACAGCTTGGCCCACTGCTGAGGGTACACATGCTGCTTGCCTGTCATCCTTTCAGCGTGTATGGCCAGAGGAGGAGGAGGAGGAGGAGGAGGGGGAGGAACATGAGGAGGAGGGGGAAGAGAGAGCTTGGCCCACTGCTGAGGGTACACATGCTGCTTGCCTGTCATGCTTTCAGCATGTATGGCCAGAGGAGGAGGAGGAGGAGGAGGAGGATCCTGAAAGTGATCTTCCTAGTGAGGACAGCCATGTGTTGCGTACAGGTACCCTGGCACACATGGCTGACTTCATGTTAGGATGCCTTTCTCATGACCCTCGCGTTACACGCATTCTGGCCACTACGGATTACTGGGTGTACACACTGCTCGACCCACGGTATAAGGAGAACCTTTCCACTCTCATTCCCGAAGAGGAAAGGGGTTCCAGAATGATGCTAAACCACAGGGCGCTGGTGGACAAACTGATGGTAAACTTCCCATCCGACAGCGCTAGTGGCCGAAGGCGCAGTTCCGAGGGCCAGGTAGCAGGGGAGGCGCAGAGATCAGGCAACATGTACAGCGCAGGCAGGGAACCATTCTCCAAGGCCTTTGCCAGCTTTCTGGCTCCCCAGCAAGACTGTGTCACCGGTCCCCAGTCAAGGCTGAGTTGGCGGGAGCACTGTAAAAGGATGGTGAGGGAGTACGTAGCCGATCGCACGACCGTCCTTGGTGACGCCTCTGCCCCCTACAACTACTGGGTGTCGAAGCTGGACACGTGGCCTGAACTCGCGCTGTATGCCCTGGAGGTGCTTGCTTGTCCTGCGGCTAGCGTCTTGTCAGAGTGCGTGTTTAGTGTGGCTTGGGGGAATCATCACGGATAAGCGTTCCCACCTGTCAACCGACAGTGCCGACAGGCTTACACTCATCAAGATGAACAAAGCCTGGATTTCCCCAGACTTCTCTTCTTCACCAGCGGACAGCATCGATACCTAAGCAATACGTAGGCTGCACCCGCGGATGGAATCATCGTTCTCTATCACCATCAAAAACGGGGACATTTTTGCTTCATCAATCTGTGTATAATATTCCTTCTCCTCCTCCTGCTCCTCCTCCTGAAACCTCACATAATCACGCCGAACGGGCAATTTTTCTTAGGCCCACAGGCTCAGTCATATAATTTTTCTAAACAATTTTTATACGTTTCAATGCTCATTAAAGCGTTGAAACTTTCGCCTCAACCAATTTTTATTTTAACTGGGCTGCCTCCAGGCCTAGTTAGCAATTAAGCCACATTAACCAAAGCGATTAATGGGGTTCACCTGCCCTCTTGGTTGGGCATGGGCAATTTTTCTGAGGTACATTAGTACTGTTGGTACACCAATTTTTGGGGGCCCTCGCCTACAGTGTAATCAAATTAATTTTTAGCCCACCTGCATTACAGCTGACGTTACATCAGCTGTGTTGGGCACTGCAATGGGATATATTTATGTACCGCCGGTGGGTTCCAGGGAGCCACCCATGCCGTGGGTCCACAGGGAGTTGTAACTGCATGTGTCCACTTCTAAAGAACCCCAGTCTGACTGGGGCATGCAGTGTGGGCCGAAGCCCACCTGCATTAAGCACGACATTACTTCAGCTGTGTTGGGCACTGCAATGGGATATATTTATGTACCGCCGGTGGCTTCCTGGCACCCACCCATGCTGTCGGTTCACACGGAGTTGTAACTGCATGTGTCCACTTCTAAAGAACCCCAGTCTGACTGGGGCATGCAGTGTGGGCCGAAGCCCACCTGCATTAAGCACGACATTATCTCAGCTGTGTTGGGCACTGCAATGGGATATATTTATGTACCGCCGGTGGCTTCCTGGCACCCACCCATGCTGTCGGTCCACACAGAGTTGTAACTGCATGTGTCAACTTCTAAAGAACCCCAGTCTGACTGGGGCATGCAGTGTGGGCCGAAGCCCACCTGCATTAAGAACGACATTACCTCAGCTGTGTTTGGTACTGCAATGGGATATATTTATGTACTGCCGGTGGCTTCCTGGCACCCACCCATGCTGTGGGTCCACACGGAGTTGTAACTGCATGTGTCCACTTCTAAAGAACCCCAGTCTGACTGGGGCATGCAGTGTGGGCCGAAGCCCACCTGCATTATGCACGATATTACCTCAGCTGTGATGGGCAATGCAATGGGATACATTTATGTACCGCCGGTGGGTTCCAGGGAGCCACCCATGCTGTGGGTGCACACGGAATTCCCATTGCGGAGTTGTACCTGCCTGTGACTATTTATAAAAAAACGCGGTCTGACTGGGGCATGCAGACACCTTGACAAAATGAATAGTGTGTGGCACATAGGTTCCCCATTGCTATGCCCACGTGTGCAGCTCCAGATGGAGGTGGCACAGGATTGGATTTCTCATTGCTTATGTACAGCATTGTGGACTATCGCCCCGCCCTTTTTAAAGAGGGTCGCTGCCTAGCCGTGCCAACCCTCTGCAGTGTGTGCCTGCGGTTCCTCCTCATGGCAGACGCATTTATAAATAGACATGAGGGTGGTGTGGCTATGAGGCCAGCGTGTGGCATGAGGGCAGCTGAAGACTGGGCAGGGACAGTTTGGTGTGCACTGTGGACACTGGGTCGTGCGGGGGGGGGGGGGGGTTGGTCAGCATGTAACCCAGGAGAAGTGGCAGCGGAGTGTCATGCAGGCAGTGATTGTGCTTTGTTGGAGGTAGTGTGGTGCTTAGCTAAGGTATGCATTGCTAATGAGGGCTTTTCAGAAGTAAAAATTGTTGGGGGGGGGGGGCCCACTCTTGCCGCTATTGTGGCTTTATAGTGGGACCTGGGAACTTGAGATGCAGCCCAACATGTAGCCCCTCGCCTGCCCTATCCGTTGCTGTGTCGTTCCCATCACTTTCTTGAATTGCCCCGAT